>NC_087200.1:94918717-94923717 GCF_015104395.2 Macrobrachium nipponense | reverse complement strand
GGTAAATTCCAACATATTGTCTCGAAATACTTATGAGGAGACAGAATAGAATGAAAGTGAATTAAAGCTGTAATTGAAAAAAAAGAAGAATGCGACAGCGTTATTTGTTATAAAATTTACCTGTCGATACATCCGGTATTAGATGACTTCATTTCATGGTATTGAATGCTGTCAAAATACTATGCAGTAGAGCGTTTCTCTCAGTGTCTGAGAACTTTATACTGTATTGCGGAATCTCAGGTAGATACTATTATCCGTCACTCGACCGAAAAAAAGGACTGTATGTATTAGATTAAATAATGAAGGAGAATATAACTAGCCCAGATTACTGTTTTCGATGTGTTGTGAAAATTTGGAACGCGCTCTCTCTCTCTCTCTCTCTCTCTCTCTCTCACCCCAATTTTAGCTTTCTTTCTCAAAAAAAAAAAAAAAAAAAGCTTTTGTGACAGACAAATAATATAAAAGAAACAAAATTGAAAATATAGTAAACATCACATAGAAATCGTCAGGTATGGCCTTCTTTCTGATTTTGTATCCGTATTTACGCAACAGTGTATTCATGCCTTTTTCTTGTTCATTAGTTATAGCTGAAAAATATGTTGAGAAAACGTTCTGACTAGAGGGTTGCAGTAAAAGGTCTTGAATACAAAAGCTTTAGAGAAGGCGTGTGAATAAAAGCAAGGAATCAATGTATTGTAATGAGAATTCATTGAGTGATCAAACTAACTTTCATAAAGATTCGATAGAGCTTTGGTAGCCTAGCCTAGGCTTGAAGACAGGGATTTCTGTTAATAATATGATATAGCTAGAGATATCGTTATTAGTGTTTTAATTTGTATGAAATATTTTAAAGAAACTTAGTATGATAAGCTTTTCAACAAACAACTAAACAGATAAATAGATTGTTGCTGTATTATAATTCGTAATTTATGTTATAAACACATTTGGTATGGCAAGCTCTTAAGCAAACAAAACTTAAATTTCCGATTTTAACTTGGATAAGGGACTGGGCTCTGGAATTTGATTATGTTGAGAAGTAAAGAGTAGCTTTAGATTCAGTTTCCAACGTCTGCAGATGAACTTGCTTCCTGTTCGTATCGAGCCTGGCTGGTCACTCACTCTCTAGTTCATTTTATTAGGCATCATGAAATGGCGTCGCATCGGTAGTAGCAATAATATACCTTCCTTTGCGTGCAAAGCTATCAATAAAATCAAAGCAAACATAATTCAAGCTAACATACATGTTTAGACGACGATAAAACTGACCCTAACAATGAAAAGTATCCTTTAAGATGGGATGTTATTATTCTGCAGTAGTTACTTACGTTGATTTGGGCAGGTATAATTGCTGTCTCGTTTTCTACTAAGTTCTCATTATATGTATACTATACATACATACATACATTAAACATAACCAATACATCTAATAATAAATATATATATAGTTTCTATCATTAATTAATTATTATATATTATTATATATTTATTATATATAATTATCTTAATATATGTATATTATATAATATGTAATATATATATTATAGATATAGAGATAACTTATAAATTATATAAAATATTATATATATTATATATATATATTTATAGATATATATAATTATTATTAATATTACATATAATATCTATAATTCTATATTAATATATTATTTATATTAATATATATATATATATACTATATATATATATCCTGATTGGCTACAGAATATTGATTTTAATTTTGGTTGACTGAAATCAAACGTCCTCATATTTATCGTCGACCTTGAAAGTTCAAGTTTTTTCTTTATTGAAAATGTAGATTTTAATTTTGTTTCCCTATGTTTCTAAGCATCCTCACATTTATTTTCTATTTTTTCTAATTGATGTTATTATTAGTCGAAATGTTTATTCTAGCATTTTTGAAGAAGGTTTCATGCATTGCAACTGAACATAGGACAGTTCATGAATCAAGGTACACTGTCCGTATATTTCTGTAAGTCATATCTGTCTGGTTTCATCTTTGAGAAAAAAAAATCACGTGCAAAGAACATTAAGCGAGAGAAGAAATCGAGGGAAATATGTTGAGGGTTAAAAACACTTCTTTCAATGAGACTGACGTAGAGGATAAACACAAGGGAGGATCAGTTATTTTTCCATCTCATTTGATACGAATTGGAAGTTCCCCTGGGGCTTGTCACTGTCCGCCAAACTCCTCCGGTCTTCCTCTATTTATAGCTTCCTTTTTCTTGAATTTCCCTTTCTTTTCCTCCTTCCCCTTCTTTATAGTTCCGGAAGGCAACGCTTTTGGGAGTTTTTCATGTTACCTTAAATTATGAGAGGTTGCTAGTTAGTCTCTGCGACGTTTTACTCGACTGCAAATTTCATAAAAGTCTAAGGCAGTCCTGCACACTTTAATTAACTGACCTATATTCAGATATTGTTCATAACTTTGATCGTATAGTTTGGTGAGTGAGTTTCCTATGCCGGATGAATAAAGAGGGTTATAGTCAGGAAAGGCATCGGTCCTTACAACAGCTGTCAAAATCAATTATGAAATGAGACGCTCAGTGAGTTTTAGAAATACGTGGAAAAGCCCCATTAAATACAGCGAACCAACTAAGGATTAACCGAGAAGAAGAAGAAGAAGAATTAGTAGTAGTTTGTTTATTGAGTATTATACTATTAATAATATTGATAGTGTGGGGTCCTCCTAATGGAAGAGAACACATAGTCTTGTGGTCTAAATTACTGAGTAAATTCTCTTCTGATTTAAAGCCTGTGTATGTAGTAGCGGATTAAAACACGGTTCCGTTGTTAATAGGAAACCAGCTGGGAATAGGAAGACAGAATTATCAAACAGAATTTAAAACTAAAGCAGATAGAGTATGCAAAAGTTATCATGATTTATACTTTTGTGGAGTTTGGTTAAAAAAGTAACTTAAAAATTCGCGAGAGGAAATAACCTTGGATTTCACATACTATAGAAGTAATGTATCACAAAATAAGATTTCTTAGACGTTCTCATTTTGTCAGTGCCTCATTATTGCCCATCCCCCCACCCGTTTTTTTTATACGTCAATGTCAGATGGATGGTGACAAAATGGTCCAGTGGTATTATAATATTAAGGGCTGGTGTCTGTACTTGAACTGGCGCTACATTCTCCAGATAATGGCAGAGATGAGGACGACTGTCGTGTAACGTGATGTTGGCAATCCCATCAATCACTGTCCTTTTCCCAGTAATGGGGATTGTTCCAGAAGTTGTTAGCGTTTCAGTCTGCTGCAGTTCCTATGGGATCAGGTCACTAGCCACATGCCATTACACCCAGGTTGCTACCCCACCTACATCAGACGTCAGGGAAAAGAATTTTCGTAGGAGGAAGTCTAAAACTTGCAGGAAAGGGGAAGAAACAATCGTTCAGCTTATCATCTGAAGCCTTCACATTTCCACAGAGTAAATGCGAGATAATTGGGCGGGACAGGTGTTAAGTGAGCTCTTAAGCATGGGAAGGACCTTATCCTTTTTGCATGAGGATCATTGACCGAAATGATACTTATGAAAATAAAAAGAATATATTTTCCATGCAGCTGAGGCTAAGGAACTAACTGCCTTTCTCCAGTTGTCGAGTTCTGTTCAAAAGAAAGACAGGAGATCAAGAACTACAAATAAAATAGCAATACTTGGGGAAAAGATGTGAATTAGAACAGTAAAAAGAATGAGTAAATATGATGAGGAAAGGAACTTGCAGCGCCTAATGTTATTGGAAAAGATTTGGATAATCGTACCTCTGAAATCAGTTTGATCATTTTAAGCAGTCTTAATTAACATCTAGAATGCTGAAGGAAAAAACAGTTTGAGTTGTATTTCATCAATTCGAAGAATTGGATGGGAGAGGAGGCAGTGAGATAACACGATCTTGGAGTTGTGTCCTACTTTTGATCTCGTGAAAATGAATTGTAATTAAAAAATCATATTCTTATTACAAATGTCTCCATCGTCATTTCAGAATAATATAACACCATTAATTTTGATATTAAATTTTCGCTAACCACTTTCAAATAGTAATAGGACTCCGAATAATACTGGTCGTAATAATAACAGTAACTGAGATTATGCTGATACCAATTATTCGTTTTTTAATAAAGGTGGCGGTTATATTGGTTAGCGTTCTACTATTGATGGTACTAAAAATGAAATCAATCGGCTGTAAAACCTCTTATTACGGTGACAGAGGTGACAAGAACGACAGCGAGAATTCTCCGTAACATTTTAGATGTCATTGATCCTCCTACTGTATGTAGGTGCCAGGTTCATTAACTCTCGAATTAGCGCCGCTTTCTACCCCTCTGCCCCAATCTTGATGACACAGTAGACTCTCTTCAGGAAGACCAGGTAGATACTTGCCGGCGTAATTCAATGATCTATACTTCTAAAGGAGTTGACGTCATGCGCCTGTGTGTATTCTTACTTTTTTTCTTTTTTTTTTTTTTCAGACCTCCGGTCGATTCTTGTCTCGTTCTTTCTGGAAGCTTAATGATTCTTATTGTGTCCTGTGGGTGTCCGTAGCTCCAGGTGTGGGAATCTTAGCATGTGCTTGGCGTGCCTGCGCGTGCAGTTTACCTGGCCGTGAAGGGTTCCTGGGGAAGTAATAACCCGTGATTACCTGCTGGTGTCGGTCGTATAATTTAAAGTAGAGTTTGTCAGTTTTTGTGTCTGTTTAAAGATTTGTTTTATTACTAATCTGTATTGTTGAACAATTATACATATCGTATTATATGAGATTGTTCCTGTGGGTGCGATATTTAATTTATATGACGGTTAGAATTTGCTTTTTGTTTCGATTTTATGTAGTCAGGTTTATTGCTGATTACATCTAAGCTGTATAGAACCCTGTAATCCCGTGGTACTACTCAACTGTTCAAATTCGTCTTCCAGTGATTTTCAGTGAAACTTATTTATTGTTGCTGATGTTTTTGTATTGTTGTTTACTGTTACTTGTACTGTT
>NC_087200.1:94893717-94913717 GCF_015104395.2 Macrobrachium nipponense | reverse complement strand
ACGCTTAAAAAGATTAAAGGAAGATTGTCAGCGGGGGTGACCTAAATTGGCTTACTTGTGGACGGATCTCTTGGTATAAATATCACCTTTTCTGTAAACTTTTCTCATTCATATCCTGAATGAGAGAGAACAAGCAGTCTCTGAAATATAGTACTTTTCTCTCTACATTTTGGTGTTTTTATGGGCTCCTTTTATTAGATGGAATTCTGTTGTTACAGAACATTTTTACCTGTCATATGTATATATATATATATATATATATATATATATATATATATATATATATATATATATATATATATATATATATATGTATAGGTGTGTGTGTTTACATGTACCATAACGAAAGAGAAACATTTCTCCCCATATATATATATATATATATATATATATTATTATTATAATATACTATATATATATATATATATATATATATATATATATATATATATATGTATATATATATTATGGTTTTGAAGTTAATTTTCATAGCGTACCATTTACTTTAGCTGCTTGCTTCTTCCGTGAACTCTCTGGCTTTCATATTGAATCAGTTGTTTATTGCTTTCTCGGGCTTTATATTTTCCTATCGAAGTGTATTGGCCAATTGCATATTGTATTCATGAGGGGTTTTACTCTCGTATTACACTGATTATTTAACATGCATATCCCAACATTCATTTATTTACTCTCATGAAGAACTTTGTTTTTGTAGCATGGTTATTTTTCAACTGCCTATTTTTGTAGTATTCAGTTTCCTGTAACGTTAACCTAAACTGTTTAATTACTTATAGTTTTATGAATGTATTTATCTTTTCAGGAGCTGTTTGGTTGAGGTATTTTTTTGTTTGGATATACTGTGGTTATTTAATGGTCTATTTTATTAACGATTATATATTCTTAGTTTTACTTCGGTTGTATAACATAAGGTCGTTTTGTTTCTCTGCCCGTTGACTGTCCGAGCTGCATATTCTTTTTCTTTAAACCTTTAACCTTAGCGTATTCTATCTACTCTTTGGTTAACTCTTTTTTTTATATTTTATTATGCGTTAAGCTGTTATTGAAAAGCATCCTAATTGTATATCATAGTTTGTTGTTTAATCAAATGAAGTTGAGTTTGCCGTACAAGGCCTTTCGCGTAGAATTCCCTCTATTCACGATTCTTCACGAGTATCTGTTCTATTGATAAAGGAGAAGAATATGGCGGTCTGTGAAAGACAGAGCTGTCAAATATTTTATGTTCACGACCTGTCATTATGATAATCGCTCTGATAATTAACACCTATAAACCTAAGGTAGATGCTGGTCTGTGGATTATGTCGATTCGAATGACTAGACATAATCTTTTCATTTGTTGTTCTTGATGATGCAGTTATATAAGACGATCTGTATAACTATACGAGAGAGAGAGAGAGAGAGAGAGAGAGAGAGAGAGAGAGAGAGAGAGACCTAAGGTAGATGTTAGTCTGTGGATTATGTTGATTCATTTGATGTTCTTAATCAATGATTCAGTTATATAAGATGCTACTTTTAAGTAGACGTAACATACACACACACACTCAGATAGAGAGAGAGAGAGATGAGGAGAGTAGGATGACGGACGAGAGGGAGAGCAGAGAGGAGAGAAGAGAAGAGAGAGAGCTAGTTACTTGAGCACAATAGTTTGAGGTGTTACCGTAAAAATTGTTTGTTTTTATTGCTACCGTAAATAAGCAGAATTTTTTTTTAATTGCCTAGTGTTTGTGATGTCTGGCAATTATTTAAGCGGTACAATAAGAGAAAGATCCAGAAAGAGAGATTCAAGTAAAGTTGGAAAGGAGAAGACAGAAACGGAGAGAGACGTGAAATTAAGGAGGTGAAAATGATTAAAGCTGGAAGGACGAAGGAAGGATTAAGTTGAAAAATCAGAAGGATATGAGGAGGTTTGTAATAAAAATGAGAGAGAGAGAGAGAGAGAGAGAGAGAGAGAGAGAGAGAGAGAGAGAGAGTTGCATGACGTAAGATCCTTGTCCATGGCCGAGTGACCAACAAAAGGTTTTGATATGAGAGCGTTCTTCCGACGAAAAGAATAACGTTGAGGCGGGGATCCTTTCCCTTGAGAAGAACGTGACGCAAAAGTACGGAAAACCTAAGCCAATTATGATCAGTAGCTCTGATGTTGTGGAGCACGCAAAGTCAGCCTCTCTCTCTCTCTCTCTCTCTCTCTCTCTCTCTCTCTCTCTCTCTCTCTCTCTCTCTCACGCAACGTAGGTGTCTTCCGTAATTAATGCATGTTATCGAGAATATCTCCGTCTCTCTTTCAATAGATGTCTGACGTTATTGATGCATTTTATGAAGTGTAATATATCGTTTCTCCCCCTCCCTTTAGATGAATTTGCTGGGTAATTGATGCATCTTGTATTGTCGTATATCGCCTCTCTCTCTCTCTCTCTCTCTCTCTCTCTCTCTCTCTCTCTCTCTCTCTCTCTCTCTCGTTCATTACCCTCATCCAGCCTCCTTGATCTTACCGTCCAACCATGTAGCGTATTTCCGCTTCTCTCGACATCAGTCTTATGAAATGAGTGAAACTAGAAAAAGACTGAAAACGACGTTAAAAATCTTGCAGACATCGGAAGAAATGGGGAGAAAAGAGGCAAAAGACCTGGGAAAAGACAAAAGTTCCGGAATAAGAGGGATAGCTGAAAACCCGGGAGGAGAAAGAAAAATAAGTGTGGGAAAAGAGAAAAACTTAGAAAGTAGGCGATGATAAAAAAGAATTGGAAAGTAACATGAAGTGTTGGCTAATATTTTAAAAGAGCAAGAATAGAATTATGAAAATGAAAAATCTGTAAGAGAAAACAGGGTAAGAAATAATAATAGAAGTGGAAAGAGAAAGAAATAATGAATTTTTTATAAAGTAAGACAAAGATAGATACATCTGAAACGGCAATAACCGAAACAAAATAATTGTAGGGACTTAAGCAAGAAAGAAAACGTAAAATGGAACCAGAAAAGAGGGAAACATGAAATTTAAAAGGAAAAGTATTGAAATTCGAACCTGACAAAGGAAGAAACAAAGACAGTAACTATGAAAAAAAGAAAATTTTAAATAAAGAAAAAATAAAAAAAGGAAAAAAAATCAAGGATAATCAATCCTTCGACATTGACCTTCAACTTTTGCTTGAATAAATAAGAGTCCTTTGTAAACAACGTCAGCGAGGAGGCGAATTAAGACCAATTTAACTGATCATAAAAGAAGCGATTCGTTTCTTGTGCTATTACAGGTGAGCGCACCATCGCATAATCGCGCCGGAGTGCGACCACGCGCACGGCAGCATGGTTCACGATTCCCTTAAGGGGGTAGTGTAGTCAGTGCACTTCATGCGGCGCACTGTAGGCATTAACGAAGGTTCTTTGCAGCGCCCCTTCGGCCACTAGCTGCAACCCATTCCATTTCTTTGATTGTGTCTGCGTTCATATTCTCTTATCTTCCATCTTACTTTCCACCCTCTCCTAACAATTGATTCTTAGTGCAACTGCGAGGTTTTTTTCCTGTTACTCCTTCCAGACCTTTTTATTGCAAATTTCGGTTTCAGCGCTGAATGAACGCATAGGTCCCAGCGCTTGTCCTTTGGCCTTAATTCTATATGCCAGTCTGTTCTACGTGGTTCACGATTAAGGTAGAAAACTTTGCATAATATTAGTGTCAGTTTATGACACAATCATGTTAGTCGTAGATGTGTAATGGTATCCATTCAGCTGTAAAATTATTATCATCAATAATGTTATATTGCGAAGACAAATGACAAAGAAAGCTGGATATAAATCTTCTTTTTGTTTACGCCCTTATGAAGAAGCAGTAAAGGTTTATTGTGACCGTAGTTCTGGGTTTTCATTATTGCTTCAGAAAATCTGAACTTTTCAATAGTTGTTTGTATTTTTATAAGAACCTTCATCCCCGTAGGCGTAGGGGGTTAGGGCAGTCAGCGCCCCTCACGCGGTGCACTGTAGGCATGACGTAAGGCATATTCTCTTTCTTTCATCTTGCTATCCACTCTCTCCTAACAATTGTTCACTAGTGCAATTGCGAGTTTTTTCCCTCGTGGTACACCTTTCAAACTTTTGACTGTCAATTTCCCTTTCAGCGCTGAATGACGTCACGGGTCCCATTGCTTGGTCTTTGCCTAAATTTTGTATTCCCATGAGAACCTTCAATGCTAATGGGAAAACGTCTAGTTATATACTTAAAATAAACAGTATCTAAGATTTTATGCATGTATAACGTACCAAGATTCTCTTAAGTGCAAATGCATCGACATGCGCGCATTCATATGCACAATTATACATGAGAGGCGCATCTGCGACTATTCTAGATCAGACGGTATGCTACCCTCCGTCCAACGATGGCTAACCATATATCTCGTTCAATAGTGACGCTTTTGACGTGGTCAGCGGACGTTTTCATGAAGGCGAATTGTATAGGCAGGAAAGAGAGAGAGAGAGAGAGAGAGAGAGAGAGAGAGAGAGAGAGAGAGGGAGTAGGGGTCTATGATTTCAAGCATCAAAGTGGCGCTTACAGTCTTTCGTGGCACTCGTCTGCCTTATAGTCCGCGATGGAACAGTGAGGGATGAGACAGGTAGGGTTATTAATTATAGCACAAAAGAGAGAGAGAGAGAGAGAGAGATAAAGCATAAAAGGTGGCACCATGAGTGCCTTCCTGGCACTCGTCCTGCAGGTGGCACTCTGTGAGGTCGAATAAGGAGGCCCATCATCCGTGTTTTCACGTGTGGCTGAACACGGAAGGAGGGAAAGAGCACAATACGATACGGAGAAGATGGAGACAGGGCTCCGCCTTCTGGCGTGTCATTTCCTCTGTTTAGTCGTCCGTCCATTTTCACTGTCGTTTCGTCTCGATTAGCCCCTTTCAGACACTATCTGTCTCATGTATCTCTTGTCTCTCTACTTGTCAGTCTGTCTCTTTACCTGCATAGCTTAGCATCTCTCTCGTTGTGCAGATGTGGATTGCTGAGCTACCTGTCTAAATGATCGACTGTCTGAACCTTTGTAGATTTAGCTTATAAATTTTTCCAGACATCATCTGTCATCCTTTTGAGTTATGTCAGTTTCTGTTTTTTCTTCCAGTTATCTACCTGCATATGTGTTCATCAATCAAGCTGCCTTTTTATCAAAACGTCTGGTTGTCTGTCTCTCTCCCTGTCTGTCTTTCGTCTCTTGGTCGTCCTCTGTCTTAGGAATGTTCGAGAACCTAAAAGGAGTTTTATAGTTTTATTAGATTTTTTTTTCTTTTTTTTTTATAAAACTCGTACTTTATGTCTGTTCTTCGAACCATCTACTTGCATATCTATCTGTCCATCAGTAGGGGTACCTTCTTATTAAACCGTCTGTTTCTCTGCCTCTCTTTTTCTGTCCCTGTTTCAGTCTTCATCTCATATTCGTCAGCTGTTCCAAGAGTGTGCCAGAACCTACATTTTTTTTTTATAAAGTTTAATTAGATTGTATTAAATTCGTACCATATCCTTCGCGTGGCCGACTGACTGATCATCCTGGAGAGAAGCCATGTGCCGTGAGGGTTACGAGTCTTTAAAGTCTCTTCAATAAAACTCTATGATAGTCAAAATGAGACTGTATCCCAAATAAGACTAGAGGCACAGTTATTTACAAGCGCTTCTCATGATTATTTTTAGTGTGTGTATGTGTGTTTATGTGTGTAGGTTTTAGTGGAAAAAAAAATGAAAATATTGAACATAAATGACTGGAATCAACTTTTTGTTCTCGCTTTTTTCAGTGAAAAACAAGAGAAGCTACTTGAAAATACAAGACCCTTGAATCAAGCAGCATATTATGGTACACGCTTGCCATAATCGCGTGTGCGTTTGACTGTAGGAGACCTCGTGTGTGCATACGCGACGGTGTATTATTGACCTATCCAATCCTTCTGCTTGTGGAATACCTTTGTTGTGCCGACCGTGTTTGCCTTCGCAAGCAAAATTCCCCGTAGGGGTGGAGGATGGGGGAAAGGGTCACGACGCCCCTCCTAGCCCCTTGTAAGACTTGTGGCCCGATTTGGTCACGGAAGGTCACTGCCGTTCTCTATTTCCATCTGTCGTCAAAATCATCCTCTCTTCCTCAGTTTTTTTATGGTATATTCCTCCACATTTATACACTTTTTTTTTTATCTCATTAGTGTAAATCTTACGCTTCAGTATCATTTTCACCATCTTCACCCTTTTTTATGTATCGCCTTTACTTACATTCCAATTTATCCTCATTATCAATATCATTATTACTTACCAAATAGTTGCACAAATTCCAAGAATCAGTCATCACTCTTTGTAATAGTATCACTACTTTCCTCCTCGTTCTCTGTCTCAGCATACCCCTCGAGGAGGAAAAAAAAAAAAATCAATCGAGAGTGACCCGCTGAGTCTGATCCCCCTCCCCCTTTTATTCCCCTTACTAACTTCTATATATGACCCCCTCCCACCATATCCCCCAAGAACAGCAGCAGAGGCAGCGGCAGTGGGTGGGGGTGGGGGCACGGCACCCTTCACTCCTTCTCCTCCTCCTCCTCCTCCTCCTCATCACTCATCCCCTCCTCCCTCCCTCCCCCTCCCCTCGCCCTGCGTGTCGAGACACGAAGCTCCCTTAAGAAAAGTTTTATAGCCACATAACAAAATCGGTGAGAAAAGAGAAAAGGCATCGGCGATCGGACGAGGCGTTTGTCAGTGTGAAGTTGGTGTCTGTTCCCAGCGGATAGAAAACGAGCGAGTCCGTCGTCCGTCCGTCCGTCGCTGGCGCTGCTGGTTGGTTGGCTTTGGCAGACAGACTAACTAACTGACTGACTAGACTGACAGATTGCACCGTTGTATTTGAAAGAGAGGAGTTCGACTTTCACATTTGCATGACAAAATGATGAAAAAAAGCGTCGAGAAGGTTATAAGAGGAAGGAGAGCAGGTAAGACAGAGTTGTGTGTTGATATTGCTACTTTTTGATGGATGTAATTACTGTTTTGTTTTTGTTTTTTCTCTTTTTTTTCTTTTTTGATATCGTGAACTAGACTTTGACGTCTGTCACCCACGGCAAGGTCCACGCGACTCCTTGTTTTTCGCTGATCCACTTCTGAGAGAGCAAAACAAACACTGCCGTGGAATTAGGGTCAAGCAACTTCAAGCAAATCAAACGTGGCCTTTGTTGATTTTCCCCGGAACGTTTATTTTACAGCGACATGCGAAGCGAATATTAACGCCATACACGAGGCCATCAGCTAAATCACTTATTGATCCATTTACCATCTTTTTCTCGTTTCTTAAATTGTTATTGATCTGAGCTGTGGTGATCCTGTCGCTGCGTTCAGTGAATGTGAAGACATAGCGGAGGCTCCCCGTTTTGAGGTTGACTGTGTGTGTGTGTGTGTTTCCGGTACTTACATTTTCTGTCGAGGAAATGTTTCAGAATCAGTACGTAAGATCGGTTCCCAAGACATTTTTCAATATTTGAGCATTAATTCTCGCTCGTCTTCTTATCATGGTAGACGATTTTATCCTCTTCATTTTTTGTAAACATTTTTTTTATAGGAAGTGATGTGAATTTTGTCATTTCGTTCCGAACAGATGGATCTTTGTTCTATGGTGTTAAATACAAATTGTGATGTGTTTTAGTTGCAGAGGTCGAAAATTCGTGTCTGTGTTGGATAAAGGAAAAAGAATTAGATTGAATTAAGTCAGGTAATTAATTTGATTGGCCTGACTGGAATCGCCTTGGTAAATGTTTGCAATTGCAGTCATTTTAATTTAATTAAGACATGAAAGAGATACTGGGACTTTATGCATGTGGTAATTGTCATTTATTTATTTATTGTTTGTGTTTTTGAGAATCAGTAATTCCAAGGCATTTTTCCACACGTGTTTTTTGTTCTAGTGGCAATGTTTTCATCGTGTAACATGTGCTTGCATTTTTTCATTCACTACAGAATTTCATTTTGTGTCCCGTGATTCTTTAATCCAACATATTTGTCGTCATTTATTCCTTCCTCTTTTTATTCGTGCAATAATTTCCTGCTTTCCTTCCCAGTATACTTATATTGCAGCAAGTCATGTAAGCTTCAGAGATTAAGAGAACGACCTCTCTGCTTTACTTTGTTAATGAAAAAAAAAACACAAATGCAAATGTTTAGTTTTGGCAAGTTTCTGGTTTAATTTAGATGGAAGACAAACTCTCGACTGAAGACGTAAATTTTGTTTTGGTTTAGTAAAACACTCAAATTATGGCTGTTAGTAGTAAGACTCACGAAAGGGCCAACGGCGCGTTTTTTTTATTGCTCTCCTCAGTCCTTGATTTATAGCGACATTTTTAGAAGCTCAGTCATTTTTAGTTTTACTCATAGCCTATAATTGTGTTTTGTTATTGTTCTTATTTTTTATGTTAGTAGCAATAGTAGTAGAGGTACTAGTATTACCAAAGGTAAAAATTGAATATTTGCAAAAGCTTTATTGTGGAATATTCTCGTTGGCAATTTAATAGAAATACATAGTGTCACACAGTAAGTAGCCAAATTCATGGAAATTAAAAGTCAATTGCGGTTAAGTTTCAGCAACGAAAGACGCGATTATTGATTAGGATATTTCTAGGTATAATTTAAGAATTAGTGCGTGTTTCTACCAAAGTAATTGTCTTGCAAGTTTGGAGTTATTATTTAATTTTTACTTTTATTACAGAGATTTTTAATATCGAACCTCAACTCACAAAAACACCAGAGAGTAATAATTTGCGGTAAGTTTTAAAAGTATCATAAAATATCTATTGACTTATTGATTAGTTGAAAAGAAGCAATCTCGGCTTTCATAAGCTAATGATTAGTTGAAAAGTAGAAACCTCAGCTTTCATAAGCGAATTTGTCATTTTTCTAATGAATACGTCCACCGAGTTGAACGGATTAGACAAAGAGTGATCACAAGAATTCGACAAGACTTAATCCCCTGGTGGTCGTGCTCATGTTATCGTTGACTTTGTCAGGCTTTAGTTTTTTCCCACTAGTGATTATGACTTGAAAGATTAATTGAAACGCAGCGGTATAACAATACTCTCAAGAACAAGGATATAATAGGAAAGAGACGTTCAGTTGAGGAGGCAACAATCATTCATTGTTGAATTCAAGAGGTGTCGTCATATCAAGTTATAAGGAAGAGGAGTTTGAATGAAAGAGAAATTGTTAACTGTAGTAATTAAATAGAAAAATACGAATAATATCCTGGTGTACTCAATGCCCTTGATTATAAATTTTCATTTTTAATTCAAATAGGGAGACTTAAAATGATAATAATGATAAAAAAGGCGTTATCCGACCTCCAGCTTACTTGGGACGCGTGCAAGACTTTCCCCTCACGCATAAGTTGTAAATATATTCCTAGACTTTCACGTAAATTAAAACGTGCTAAAATAGAGCCTTGTTTCACCAACTATAATTAGAAATAAATTCGCTATATTTTATTAGAACCATTTGCTCTGTAATGTTTAACAAGCACATTATTTATTATTTTACATTTCCATTCTAATAAATAAGTCTTAAATATCTTGTCCTAGAATTTCTATATATTTAACTCAACACGAAAGACCTTTTTCAGACCTTTTTAGCTTGATCCGTAGACCTTTCCTAACCCTCAACAAGAACAATAGCAACAACAACAAAGTAGTTTGTAGGCTTACTCTCCGAGTAAGCAAAAATTAATCATGAGAAACGTCATGATGTGACCGTCCGTATCCTTGAAGACAGATATAGATAGTTTTTTTGTGGTAATTCAGTGGCATTGCATGCGTATGCATCTACGATTGTTACAAGCGGATTAGTGGTATAGTGCAAAAAAATAATCTTGTTGCATCATCTTTAACTGGTTTTTGCAACTTGATTTTTCTCGAATTTGTACATGGGCTGCCTTAAGTCAGTTGTCGGGTTTTATATCACTTTTGTTTTATCGATGGTTTGTGATATATTTTTAACGGAAAAATAGGTTATTTTATGAGTTCATGTAATTATTCGTAGGCTATTAGTAATAGGATTTATGTAGCTATTATAATTATTACTGTTATATTAAGTAGAATGAGTTATAGTGGTGATAGTATAAGTGGTGCCAGTTTTAATTCATTGCCATTGTTCTAGCAGCTATTATTATTATTATTTTCTCCTGAGATTGTTAGATTTTCAGTGCTTGTAAATTTCATCGAATATAATCAACAATGGAGATGATATGACAGAATGATAGACCACATGAATGACATATATTAGTTATGTCATGTAGAAAATGATAAAAAAAACTTTTGAGTGTGTTTTGAGATAGCTAGAAGTCTTTGGACAATGTCTTGCTATAATTGACTCTGACTCTTAATGGGTTCAGGTAAATGAGAAATGATCTCTTCCCATTTCATGTAGTTACCAGTGTTTACATCAATCGCACAGATGTACACGTTATAAATATATTATACATACACAGATTATGTATATGTATGTATATATATATATATATATATATATATATATATATATATATATATATATATATATATATATATATATATATATTGCGGAGGGAGTTCAATATTTAATGATAAACTCCTTTTTAGTTTCATTTGTATGCAATCAAACTTGCTTTCAAATTCCATGAAACGTAAAAGTACACACTTTTTAAGGCTTCAAACAAATAGATAATGGATATGTAGACTCCCTTTATATGAAGACTCCCTTTATATGAACTTATCTGCCTGGAGTACTTTGGTTTTAATGACCGCTATTGTAGCTACTTAAGGACATGATATTCCCATCGGATGATGGGAGTATCTATATTATAGTTCACAAGGAGTCCCTGAACTTTTATGATCTCTACCCGATTCAGCTGCAACATATGATAGTTAATTCTCTGGAGCGCCGACGTGCGCGCGCACACACCCACACACACACACATCATACATGTATATGATGTGAGTGCATGTGTGTGTGTGTGTGTGTGTTTACACCCGTCCGCGCTCCAATGAATTAACTATTGTATATTCAGCTGCAACATTAAGTGGTTAATTCATTGTAGCTCGGACGCACACACACACACACACACACCTATCACATATATTTATGTTGTGTGTGTCTGTGTGCGCGCTAGCACTCCAATGAATTAAGTACTGTAAGTTGCAGCTGGATCGGGTAGAGATCATTAAAATTCAGGGACTCCTTTTGGACTTTAATTAGATACTCCCATCATCCGATGGGAATATCATGTCCTAAAGTAGCTGCAACAGTCGTCATTAAAAACAAAGTACTCCAGGCAGAAAAATTCCTATAAATGGAGTCTATATATCCATTGTCTATTTGTTTGACTGAGCCTTAAAAAGTGTGTGTTTTTGCTTGGAATTTGAAAGCAAGCTTGAAGTATACATATGAAACTAAAAATGGGTTTAATATTGAATAATGAACGCCCTCCGCAAATTATATATATATATTATATATATATATATATATATATATATATATATATATATATATATATATATAATAAAAGGAACTCATAAAAGCACCAAAATATAGAAAGAAAAATACTATATTTCAGAGACTGCTGTCTCCCTCTTCAGTTAGATGAATGAGAAAAGTTACAGAAAAGGTGGTATTTATGCCAAGAGGTCCATCCACAGGTAAGCCAATTTAGGTCACTCCCGCTGATAATCTTCTTTTAATATTCTTAAGCGTTGGTTGAATGAAAATCTTGTCAATGACATCTGAATCCCATGCTCCTTTTGAGATGTTCATTACCTGCTTCCGTTTAATCAAGGCCGATTCCATCATTTGACTCTTGTACCGGCAGTTGCTGCTATGAATTATACGTGACAAATTCCACTTTATTCAATGGTTATGTTCATTTATATGGTTGAAAATAGCTGAGTTCTGTTGTCCATACCTAACTGACCGTTTATGTTGTATTAATCTCAGGGGAAGTAATTTTCCTGGA
Organism: Macrobrachium nipponense; assembly: GCF_015104395.2. Classification (NCBI taxonomy): domain Eukaryota; kingdom Metazoa; phylum Arthropoda; class Malacostraca; order Decapoda; family Palaemonidae; genus Macrobrachium; species Macrobrachium nipponense. The sequence goes on along the minus strand of NC_087200.1, from coordinate 94,901,731 downwards.
CTGTGGCCAATCTTACATCGGATTTACGGGAAAATCACTTCCCCAGAGATTAATACAACATAAACAGTCAGTTAGCTTTGTACAACAGAACTCAGCTATTTTCCACCATATAAATGAATATAACCATAGAATAAACTGGAATTTGAAACATATAATATATAGCAGCAACTGCCGGTAAAAGAGTCAAATGATGGAATCGGCCTTGATTAAACAGAGGCAGGTAATGAACATCTCAAAAGGAACATAGGATTCAGATGTCATCAGCAAGATTTTCATTCAACCAACGCTAAAGAAGATTAAAGGAAGATTATCAGAGGGAGTGACCTAAATTGGCTTACCAGTGGATGGACCTCTTGGTATAAATACCACCTTCTCTGTAACTTTTTTCGTTCATCTACCTGAAGAGGGAGACAGCAGTGTCTGAAATATAGTATTTTTCTCTATATTTTGGTGCTTTTATGGGCTCCTTTTATTATATGGAATTCTGTTGTAACAGAACATTTTACCAATCATATATATTATTATATATATATATATATATATATATATATATATATATATATATATATGTGTGTGTGTGTGTGTGTGTGTGTGTGTGTGTGCGTGCGCGTGCGTGCGAGTGTATGATTTATTTATAACGTGTACATCTTTACGATTGATGAAAACACTGGTAACCACATGAAATGGCAAGAGATTATTTTTCATTCACCGAATATTTACCAGTCACCTGAATCCATTAAGAGTCGGAGTCAATTTAAGCAAGATATTGTCCAAAGTCTTCTTGCTATCTCAGAACACACTCATATATATTCTTTTTTCATTTTCTACATGACATAACTAATATAGTCGCTCATGTGGTCTATCATTATGTGATATCATCTGACAGGGATTTGAGACGCAGTCAAAGTGATGTCACACGCTGATTATATTCGATGAATTTTACAGGCACTTAATATATATATATATATATATATATATATATATATATATATATATATATATATAAAATATATATCATATATATATATATATATCATATATATATATATATATACTATATATATATATATATATATATATATATATATATATATATGTATATTGGTTGTATGTATGATGTTGTATGTATGTACATAAAAATATATATATATATATATATAATATATATATTATATATATATATATATATATATTATATATGTATGTATGTATGTATAATGTGTTTGTGGGTATGCATGCTTCTGCATATCATAACATGATTAAACAGATAAATAAATGAGTTTCTGTAACAGAAATTGAATGTTGGTTTTGGTAAAAATGGTTTACATGTTGATGTCTTTTCATAAATCTGTAAATCTTTGAATAAAAGACACAAAAAGAGGCATCGTGAATTGCCATGCATTCATAAGATGAAAGCTCTGCAAGTCTGTGAATGACAGGGTTAAAAATAATGGGATTTTGAGAATACCCAGGTTTTCTTTGACGTGAATACCCATATTATAAGATTAAAACGATAAGAAGACCTTTTCCTTCTTGAAGTTTGTTTAACGCGTGCTTTTTCATGCTGAAACACCTTTGAGAAAATTGTGGTCGTGTTAACAATATGCAATGAAATGATGACCTTCAGGCGAGAAGACGTTTTACCTACAAAGGTTTATTTCGGGTTCCCTCTACCTTATTAACAAATGAGATACTGGCCTTGGAACCTGTCATTTAGCATTACGATTACAGAGATTATTTTTTAGGTATGTGAATTAACTCTGTAATGTAATGTCTCTCTGTAATATAATGTCTCATTGCAATTTATTTGAGTAATCTTCTAGCAAGAATTTCCTTTTTCCGAATAACCGAGAAAGAATCACTTTCATTTCACTATACCGAGCTGCATGTTTATTTTAGTTTGCAAATAATTGCAAATTGATATCATACCGCTACCTCATTTTACTAATATATTTTCTTGCTCAAAACCAGCGAACCGTAGTATAGTTATGATGATCTGTTTTCATTATGTAAATGGCAGAAAAATAATGTTTTATGTTAAAATGCTCTGTATCTTATATATTTGTATTTGCGACATCTTAGAAGGAAAGTTATTATCTTATTTTCTGTGAGCTGTGACTCATTAAAGTGTTAGAGTTTGTTTATTGACGTGAAACTTGTCGTTGTATTCAGGCATTTGAGAGCAAACCTAATGGATGATAGTAGGATGAGAGAAGAGGTAAGTCAAGCAACAGATGAAGCAAGAAAGTTAACAGGGTGTGTGCAAAAGATTGAGAAGGGTGTGTCTGAAGGGATTGCTGAACCAACTCACCTTTATGGAAGAAAAATCTGGAATCTGGATGCAGATGAAATTAGAAATAGTTTGAAGCTGTAGAGATGAACTATGTGCGGAGTATATGTGGCAAAGGAAGACTCGAAAGTGTGGGAAATGTGGAGGTATTAGAAGTAGTAAAAAAGATTAGTGTAGACAAAAAAGATAGATCAGAGTATTATGAGATGGTTCGGTTAAGTGGGAAGGAAGGAAGGTGATAGTTTTGTCAAGAATGAATCACTTGGGAGGGAAGTCCTTGACAGATGGGATGAAGGAGGTTTTGGATAGGAAGGGCCTTAACATGCAGATTGCATGAGTGCATGGAAGATAGAAGTGAGTGACCCCGTGTGTGGCATTAGTTAATTCGGGAGTGTCCATTGTCTTATTATTTTGTGTGCGGGCACCCGCTGTTAGGAGAGAGCTTAAATACTATATCTATCTATCTATCTGTCTGTCTGTCTATCTATATACGTATACACACATACACTTATATATATACATACATACACACACACACACACACACACACACACACACACACACATATATATATATATATATATATATATATATATATATATATTATATTATATATTCCTCACTCCCATACTGCAGCTCCATTGTGTGATGCTTTTAACTAATTTCATTAATAAGCCATTAAGTAGATGCATGAACGTGACGTGTACCTTATCCTCATGAATTTTAAAGAGACAATAATGATCATTTTGTAATTGCTGTGTGGCTAAATTAATCTTTTTAGATACTATGTTGTTTGTGTTTGATGTAGATCCCAGTGTATACACAGATCTGCAGTCAGTCAGACTTTTATATATGTATTCATTTTTAGTCTGTACGTACACTAATGAATTTGGTCCAGTTACAAAGCGTGCCAGTACAGAAACATGTTTGAACGATATCATTATAAAAAAGGATGCATTAACCTTATGCACTTTATGCTGTTCATATGTGTGCATCCGATGCCATACACTTTAACAGAGGCTTACAAACACAATGCAAAATGAACTGCACTTCTTTGCTCTGTGTATGTTCTACCACACGAAAACACATTATCATTGCGTTTACTTGTCGTCGTCAAGTAACTGGCCCATCTGTTATTTACGGCTTAAGAAGAAAACACGAAATAAATTCTTTCCGTTATTTGTGTTATTGTTTTATAAATAATAATAATAATAATAATAATAATAATAATAATAATATAATATTGATAATGATAGTAAGAATAGTGATGGACTCCTGAGGAGGCAGGAAGCAACCCGGAACCCCACCCTGTAAAAACCACCCTGTCGAATAGGATGACTGATAGACCCAAACAATAAATAAATAAATAAATAAATAAATAAATTATAATAATAATAACGACAACCTGGAAAATACACTTCAAGAAATGAATGATGTATTACCATATTTCTTTCATGTACTTTGGCGAACAAATGAAAAATCCCATGGGTTTTCTTTTGAGAGTTGGGTTACGATTCCCAGAAAGGAGGTTCTCGGGAATCATCTGTCACCTTCCGTGTGTCAAATCAGTAATAGTAAAAGTCATCATCTGCTCACGACAATTTTGCATTTACGGTAAATACAGCAAATCAGGGAAGGCAATATCAACTCATTTTGCACGCCTCGGGTCTTTGTTATTTAAAGGTCCTTTCCTTTTCTTTCTTTATTTTTATTAATTTTTGTTTGCTGTTCCCTGCCTTTCCTCTTTAAGTTTCGCTCTTTTTTATTTTCAGTTCCTTTTCTTTTACTTTTTTTATATTTGTTCTTTGTTATTTTCAGTTCCGTTTATTCTTTTTTAGTTTCAATTCCTTTCGTTTCCTTTTTCAATTTTTATTCTTTTTCTTTTTTCAATTTTTGTTCTGTGCTATTTTCAATTCTTTTCGTTTCTGTTTTCAATTTTTGTTCTTTATTTTCAGCCCCTTTGTATCCTTTTTCATTTTTTTCTTTGCTATTTTCAATCCCTTTCGTTTCATATTTTATTTTTGCTCTTTGTTTCTTTCAATTCCTTTCGTTTCTTTTTAAATTTTTGTTCTTTATTTTCAGTTCCCTTTGTATCCTTTTTCGATTTTTTTTTCTTTTTTGCTATTTCCAATCCCTTTCGCTTCATATTTTATTTTTGCTCTTTGTTGCTTTCAATTCCTTTCGTTTCTTTTTCTAAAATATGTTTTTTTGTCCTTTCGTTCCTGTTTTATTTTTACTTTTTCATGATCTTGTTATTATTCTTTTACACACTACATTTTGTTGTATTTTTTCTCTTGCATAATCTCGACCAGACCTTTCAGTTCCTTTGTTTTTTATATTACGTAATTCTGATAGATTTCCTTAGTTTTGTCATGCTTCCTCCTTCGATTTCATAATCCCGATCTATAAACCCAAAATAGAAGACAACTCGCCCAGACCCCTTTTGAGCATTGTCAAGCAGACTTCTTTTCTTTTTCTTTTTGTCACTTTTTGTCGTCCTTGCTAAATTGCATAATTTGTCACAGGGGATCGATCGCAATCTGTCAGGATAAAAGAGCCCGAGGCGTTTTCTTGCATGATCCTTATGTGCGTGAAAACCTGGTATATATATATTGTTCGTGGAAAATCTCTTACCCGAAAATGTTTTTGCATTAGTGGGGGTTTCTCGTGTTTCTTAACTCCCTCTGTTGAGAGGTATGATATTTTTCCCTCTGGTAAAACTGTTTTGAAAAATGGTTAAGAAATCTTTTGATTACTGTTGTTCTTTTTTTCTTCTTCTTCTATTGGCTGTTATTATTGTTGTTGTTGTTCTTGTACCTGGTCCCGCATCTTCATCTTCGTCTGGGTGCTCGCTTTGCTCTTTTTTACTTTGTTGTAACTGTTGTTCTTTTCCTTGATTTTGCTATTTTGCTGTTGTGCTGTTCTCCTTCACCTTCGCGTCATCTGTAAATATTAGTTGTTTTAACTTATTTGTTCCATTATTTTTGCGTGAAGCCTGAACATGCACCTTGTAAATTAAATTGGGTTCTTTTTCCTCCAGTCTTGAACTTCGCCAATTAAAGCTTCCAGCTCTATTCACGTGGATACATGAACATATAAACATACTCTGTTACATGCGCCATTTTATAAGCATTCTAGCTGATTGTCTTTTGTCCTTGCAGAAGAAAAAAACATGATTAGGTTACTTGTCCATGAAATCATCTCATCGTGGATGGAGATTGTGTTTTTACCTGCGTCTTGTTTTAAGTATTTATTTTTGTTCCTGTTTCTTTTGTTTATTTGACGGGCTGCCATGCTTTTTTTTGTGAGATTATTTACAAGCCAAAGAAGAGTTGATTAGAACCATGGCGTGGGTCTAGGGTTTTATAAATGTATGCAATTTATTACCACTTGGAGGTGTGCTCTTTGCGAGTGCACCCTAGTTTGCTTGCTTAGTATTTCAGCATTTTCCAAAATGTCACATCTCTCCATAAAGACTCTTCAGTAGCTGAAACTACTTATCATATAACAGGAAGGGAAATGATTTCTTTCGATAATGTTTTTGCTTCATTCCCTTTGGCTAAACTGATAATACAATATTTTTATTGTTGGATTTTGTGCCCCGTTATCTTCGTTACCAGTCAGTTTACTTATTATGGATTGTTTTCAAATTCATAATGTATTAGCGAAGACAGGTCAGTTAATGCTAATTATTTCTTTTATAAACGCACTGCGCTGTTAATTTGTAGATTTAGTTGAATTTCATCTAATCATGGCACTGATTTACATGTCATTAGGAAATTCGTGCCATATATTATTATTATTATTATTATTATTATTATTATTATTATTATTATTATTATTATGCACAAGCACTAATATGGTTCCAGTGCAATTGAAGAACAATGACCAATAAGGTTACTGACATGAGTAATATGAACCAGATGAGGGACTTGTGAATTATTTATATATTTTCTTTAAGGATATCGAACTTTTCCCTCTCAGAAATTACATCAAGAACATAAAACTTCTTGAAAGAGAATTACGAAATGGTTACTTCATTTCCTAATAAACATGTAGGAATTTGTGTGTGCACACGCACACACTCACACATATTGGCCTCTTTTTTTTTTTTTTTTTTTTTTTTTTTTTTTTTTTTATTGAGAGTTGGCTCCAGAAAGTGGTAGCCTTTCCATTCTCAGATGGTGACATAGGGGTGAAATATGTTCTTTCATTTCTCAGCAGCTGTAGCCGTGGCCAGCAAGTCTTATTTCATTATCTTGCTATGAAAACGGGTTCGACCCAACCGTTGGGCCACGGGTATTAGCTACCAGATATAACGCAAGTCACTTGGGTCCCCTTGATTTTGACATTTTTCTCCTATTGTCTCTGTATAGAATATGATTTTTTTTTTAACAACCAGGAATAGACTTGATATTTTCTAAGCTGATATGGATTTTTAAAATTCCGCTTCTGTTGTAGTGTGGATCGTGATTTTTCTCGAATAACTCTTGGTCTGGACATGACTATCTAGACTTATTGCAGTCATTGTCATAGTTAATCTATGTCTTGTTATTTTTAAATCAGAGTTTTTGTGTTTTTAACTTTTGAATTAGCATAGTTTTATATTTGTCTGTGAATGTTTTGTTTCATATATTCATTCTGAAGAACAATCTCTTCTTTTATTTTTCATGTTGGTTTGATATTTTTTTTATGTTTTAAGCATTATATTCTGTATTCTTTCGAGTTTATCTCAACAGTTTTGTTTCACTGATCATACTTGTCATATTTTTTTTATAATCTATCGTGTTATTGTAATTGTTGCCTTCTTTTTCTTTTGTTAATATCTGTATTATTGGAGTATTTCCCTATTTCATTACTGCATTAGTAAAGTTACGAAAAAATATTCGTAAAATGGGTATTCAGTTGAACATTTATACTTTACCTTAAGTTTATCATTTTCTTTTAAAGTGCATTGAATCCAATTGTCAGATCGCTGTTATTTTCATACTTATTCATGTTGTCATGGAAAATCTGATTCAATTTGTGATACAAATCTAAATATGCTGAAATCACAAATATTCGTGTACAAATATGTACGCATATATTCTTGATTTTTAAGTATTTGTGCGGTTGTCCTAACGAAGGAAAAACATAGAAACTGTTTTAAAGCCCAGGTGACTGCAACAGCGGAGGAAATGACAACATTCATGTCTTCCTTGAGAGAAAATGAACGTTGTTTGCATTGCCTTCTTATTTAAGAACAACTAAAGCCAAGCAGAAGCATGCGAACGTCATTTCGCAAATTGCACAATTTCGAGGCCACATCGCACGACACGCCTATTCATCCGTTTGAACGCATTCCGGCTGGGCACATCAAATTAGGGTGGTGGTGATCCATCCCCTCCTTTCCATCCCCACCCCCCAACCTCCCCCTGTGCTCGGTAATCTCTGATTATCTCGAGAGAATATGGCTTTCGCGGCTTTGCATTACAAGGCAGATTATCTCGCGAGATTAAAGCCGTGATGGTTTCGTATCACTCGGGGAATTTATGATGGCCTTTATTCTATTGTCGCGAATGCCTGGGATTTATGAGGTGTGTCGCGGTTCCTGCTGTCTCCTGTGATTCGGATTCGGATGCTCAAAAGGATGACTGGTGTTGACGAATGGGGGCGATCTTACCTGGTTGAAAGCATAAGCTGTCTTTGTTGATTTTTTGTTTGTAATAAGTCCGTGTTATGTCA
>NC_087200.1:94883717-94891217 GCF_015104395.2 Macrobrachium nipponense | reverse complement strand
TCTCCACAGAATACAAACATCCCTGTGGCTATTCAGTGTTCGTGAATCCAACCTTTCACTGTAGCCACTAATATCCATGCGACAGCCGATGTAAAATCACTCGTCCCTCTGAGCTGACAGACGATGATGCGTCTGTCTGGCAAGGGACGCAAATAAATACATGAAATCGTCAATAAGAAATCATAAAACAAATTCCAAAAATGATTCGCTCATGCAATAGATTTTTCTTTATGGAATGAATAAAGGTTATTTCATCCATCTCTGCTCATCGTAAAGAGAAGCATTGTGGAAGTTACTGTCACTGCTGTGACATATTTAGTGAAAGCACGTCATATTTGTCAGTCTTTAATAGGATAAATGTTTATATGAACCGACAGTCACTGAAGCCATTTGTATATTTCTGGTAACATAATCAAAACATGCCAAAGTTATTCGTGAATAAGAAAACGAGAAGACGTTTAAATAACCGTAAAAAAAGATAATGATAATCCCGACTGATAATTGATTTATCCCAATAAACCATCTTAATAAACCAATCGGTAATTGGTTTCCCGGCGAGAAAGGATAAAAAAAAAAAAAAAATAAGGCAAGGTTTTATCGTCCTTGCGTGATCTTGTGGACGTTTCTCTATCGTCCTTGTACGATGAGATGGTTGAGAACATTAGAGAGAAAGTGTTGGCGTCGAAATAACCTGACAATTATATAGGTCAAGGCTGACCTATATGTCACCACCCAATAAATAGGAAGGTTCGTGCATTACCAAATTCTGAATCGTGTTATTAGTACTTCACCCCTAGCTCCAATGATGCAATAGACGAGTCTCTCTCTCTCTCTCTCTCTCCAAAGAAGCTATAGGTCTGTTTTACAGCTACTGGTGGGGTATAATCTCCCCATCTTTCTGCCAATGTCCATATTACATTTTATTCATCTATCAAATAATTTGGTAGTTTATTATTTCTTTTCTATAAATGCTCTTTGCTTTCTGTATTTCCTACTGCTTTTTGTAATTTCTTCTAAACGAACCCCATAGTCATTGGAAGCTTGAATTTCAAGCCAATGGCCCTCGTGGGCTTGTTCCATACGAATATTCATCTTCTGAATAATAATGATAATAATACAGTAGAGCAAAGGGTTGTAATGGGGGTTTCTTATTATAATTGTTAGCAATTGCTTACGTCTGTGTGTGTGCATATATATATATATATATATATATATATATATATATATATATATATATATATATATATATATATATATATATATATATATATATATATATATATAGTGTGCGTATGTGTACTCTATGTAACATATCTGTATACATAATTTTTCATTATATACAGCCGGTCATCGTCGTTCCTCGACCATCGAGAACAAACGATCTCACTCAGAAGAAAAAATGATGACTTTTCATCCGGGCGTTGGGAGCACTTGTAAACAAACGCTCCTCGCTCGTTGCATAGCCGCAATTCTCTGCAGATATCCGCATGACGCTGCGATTGAGGTTTCAAGCACGAGAGGAGGCATTGCGATTGAAACAAAGCCTGATCTGGTTTGATATTTATCGTTTTAATATATAAAGATATTTTGATATTTAGGTAAGGAAACAGACTCTGATTTGACGTATACAGAGTATCTGAACAAAGAGGCTTTATTGTAATTCATGCGGCACGTCCATCCCGGGAGACTTTAATGGAGAGGAACCGGGAAAATTTGATAATGGTTCTCATTATGAGATTAATCTAATTTAGAACTTAATCTCTTTTGGAGGTAATCACATCGCGATCTTGTTTTTGTTTCTTATTTCCCGTTTCATCAATAACATTTAATGCTTTAATCCTGCCAACGCTCGCGTACATAGGAAATTATTCTCATTGTCTTTGTAGAATGCTGGGGTAAATATATAGTTACTTATGTTTTAAGAGATATTTAGTACCTTTCCAGGTTTTAGTTTAAAACACACACACACACACACACACACACACACACACATATATATATATATATATATATATATATATATATATATATATATATATATATATATTATATATTTTCCATGTTATGGGGAAAAAGTTCACTTCTTGAAATCTTATAGTTGTTTCACGTGGGCTTTCACTTATTCAGGGAGAGTCTTGCTTGAATAAGTTAGTCTTTGCACTCAATTTATCGTGCTTAGCTGTCAGCTATCTTAACAATACCAAATATTAAAAAATCTTGGTTTAAAATGAAATATCTGTTTCTCTAAATACGTTTATTCTTGCCTTAAAATTTTGATAAACTTTCCATTTTAAGTTGGGTGGTAGTAACCGAGTCCAGTCGGTAACTTGAACTTAGAGTTCTTACTGAGTCTATGGACCCCCAACGTCACTGCCACAAAACTCTCACACTTCCCTCCTTCGTGCTTCTTTTCAACTGCTGTCTCTTGTCTCCCGTCAGATCCTTCGTATATTTGGTCCTTCATTTGATGCCAGTTTTCATATAACTTTTCTCACTTTTCGTCTGTATGGGCTCCCCTTTTCCATTATTGTTTCAAGTTCGATTTTTCTATACGTTTCGTTCAACGGCTGTTATTGAGTTTATGTAACGGCCTTCAAAAGGTAACTGGGCGAGGTCAAAGTCCTTATTTTCCGTTAACCTCTGATCTCTATTGATTAAAGTTTCTGGCTTCGCTGTATGGGATAAACACATTCATTTGTAGGGCCAAAGGTCGCTTGGATCCCGGCGTCTTGGTCATTCAGTTGTTTATCGCCCCTTCTTTGTTCATCTCTATGACTTTATCAATAAGTTTCTGTGTGCTTTTGTTCGTATATTAAAATATGTAGTTTACTCGATTGTAGATATCGCCTCTATCATATATATTTATATTGTATGTATGTATATACATATATTCATATATATATATATATGTATGTATGTATTGTATGTATATATATGTATATATATATATATATATATATATATATATATATATATATATCAATAAGTTTCTGTGTTTCCTTGTTCGTTTACTAAAAGTTTTAGTTTACTTGATTGTAGATATTGCCACTATTATATATATTTATATATATATTCGTGTGTATATATATGTATATATATATATATATATATATATATATATATATATATATATATATATATATATATATATATATATATATATATATATATATATATATATATATACATAATATATACATATATATATATATATATATATATATATATATATATATATATATATATGTATACATATACTTATACATATATATATATATATATATATATATATATATATATATATATATATATATATTATTATATATACTATATATATATATATATATTATATATATTATTATATATATATATATAGTATATATATATATATATATATTCGTTGATACATGCATACATTATAAGCAAGAAAATGGTCACTGCCATATTCATACCGTATCTTTAAATTATGGATGAGCCTCCAGTGCAGATGCCTAAAATGTGCTTGATTTTTATTTATTCATTTTGCTAGCCAAGGCTTTAGTATTTTTCAAAAATATTACTATTTAAAGCTAAGTACCTTTTTTGTAATAATCATGATAATTTATCATTTATAGTTTCGACAAATATCAGATTAATAATAGAATTTGTATACCTAATTTATTTATTTACTATAATAAAGTTGAATAAAGCTACACAACTGGTAATTTTGTCAACACTTCTCTGTACAATGATGCTTGGAAGTTTTAAATTAAACCCAGCGGAGGTTTCCTTATACATTTCACCATCTTTTTCATAATGAATTATCATCCATTCCAGTTTATGAAGGAATTTTGTTAGTTTTCTGAAGTATTCCTCTTTATCATTTTAAGATTTATGAATTAATTCATTTCATTTTGAGCAGTATTTATGTTTTGACGCTTAACATATAATGATAAAGATGTTCAATCATTGCAACATCAGAGCCGAATTACTGAATTCAACGTACGTTAAAGAAAGTAATTTAGAATTCATTACGGTACAAAAAGCCTAATAGAGATATAAATACAACAGAAAGAGTGTGAGATTACTATGAACATTAAACATTAATGACCGTCATTATGATAATTACCAGTGGTTGCTTTTATTTTGATAAACTGTTACGATAATAACGAGGCCGTAAGTATACAGGGTTATTCTTCTGACTTCGTATCTTGTATTTCATCCTCTAATGAAGACCTTGATCTCCCGCAGCAGATCGAGTGCTGTACCCGACGAAACCCCAGTCATCCGTTCAGAAGGTCCCTGTCGTTGGAGGTACCCCCATCTCTCTTCAGCTGGCCGTCGTAAGACCCTTTGATCACGTTTATCGACAGAATCAGTTCTCAGTTTTCTTAGTTGCCATCATTCAGGGCAGATGTGTATTTGCAATTACACTCGAATATACATTCATATGTGTAGATTAATGATTTACGAGACTGATTAGTTTTATCCAGTTGTCATGATCTCAGATATGGATTCTACTGTTAATCACTTGCATGCATGTCCTACTTCAAAACGTTGTATCACATTCGATGACGCCTCCGACTGTAATCTGTATATGTCAGTCTATTTGTGTCGTATTACATCTTTGTCATCAAGCGTTTCCATATGGCGCTCTTCTTATCTTACGTAGGAGCTGACAGTCTCTGGATAATCAGGGAATATTTAGTTTTCTGAATAATTTTGTGAGTCATGAAATCATACCAGAATTTATTTAATTATGATCACTCTTTGATGTGAGTTTGTATATATATTTATATATATATTTATATATATATATATATCTATATATATATATATATATATATATTTTATATATATATATACGATACTATATATATATATATATATATATATATATATATAATATATATATATATAAACATACATGCATACATAAATAACGTTTCCTTTTATTCAGGACCTGCGCACTCTGGTGTTTGGCTCCGCATGCATCATGGGATCAGCGGAAGGGGAATGGCTAGGCGAACAGTTCCATTTCCACGAGGGCGACACCTTCCGAGCCTTTGCCATGAGGGCCTCTAAAACTAGCACCAAGGGCCTCCTCATGTGCGTCCAGGGATACGTCCTCAAACACATGCTCTTCTCCCGCAAAGGTCCGAAGGCGGCGAATACCGGAGATCCTGCGCTGTATGTATCTGTTCAGTTCAGATAATAAGTTAATTGTTTCTTCTTCTGATTTAGTTACTTTGTGAAAATGCTGATTAGCAATTTCATTAAGATAATGTTCATTTACATCTTGTATGCTCAGCCATGTAGAATATTGGGCATGATCTAAGGTTTCAGTTTATTATTTATTTATTTATATATTTATTTATTTATTTTATTTATTTATTTATTTATTTATTTATTGTAATGCAGTGCGGTAGGGAATATTACAATTCTTTGTGCAGAATTCTGTGCACTTTTTCAATGTTCTTGTAAGTCCGCTTATGAATTTGAGAATAATTTCTGTTTCATACTGTAAAGTAGCCCCTAAAATTAATGATATCGTCTCTTTCTAATACCTACTTTAGATTACTAATATTATGTGACTAATGATGTTTTGTTAGATGAAAGTTTCGAAGTTTTAATGTATATTTGTAAGTGTGGATTAATAATACACATTCTTTCTCTCGCTGTATTATACATATACAGTATACTATATATACTATATCTACCTACTCTATCTATCTATCTGTCAACTCCTCAGTGGCGTGGTCGGTATAGTGTTGGCGTGCTACCTCGGTGGCCGCGAGCTCGATTCTCGGGCATTCCATTGAGGGGTGAGAGATGTGTATTTCCTGGTGATAGAAGTTCAGTCTCGACTTGGTTCGGAATTCACGTAAAGCCGTTGGTCCCGTTGCTGAATAACCACTGGTTCCATGCGACGTAAAAGCACCATACAAACAAACAAAATCTATCTATCTATCTCTCTATCAATATACATATATATATATATATATATATATATATATATATATATATATATATATATATATATAAAAATATATAAGTCATATCACATTACCGTGATTCATATACATACATCGAGCTACAAATGTCCTTTAATATCTAATTCACTCTACCTCGGAATTAATATATTTTCATATATGATTAACCGAAGGGGAATTTTTATTAGGCAATAATAGAATTGTCGGCGCCCAGGCGCGAACCCAGGACACCATACAAATCCAGGAACGTCAGTGAAGCTTTTACCCACTCCACCACCGACAATTCTTTAGTATCGCCTAATAAAAATTCCCCTTCGGCGTTTAAGCATATATGAAAATATATTAATTCGAGGTAGAGTGAATTAGATATTAAAGGACTTTTGTAGCTCAATGTTTGTATATGAATCACGGTAAAGTGATATGACTTATATTAATGGCTACGTGATGTCATAAGCACTACAACACTACCGAGGTCGAGGTGGGTTAATGCTGGCCCCAAATCAGCGAATATCTGAGCGCGAAAGTTATTTGAGGGTGAGAGACGGCATTAACTTATAGCCTCTTGCGGTGGTGGAGTAGGTAAAAGCTTCACTGACGTTCCTGGATTTGTCTGGTGTACTGTGTTCGCGTCTGGGCGCCGACAATTCTATTATCGCCTAATAAAAATTCCCCTTCGGTTAAGCATATATGAAAATATACTAATTCCGAGGTAGAGTGAATTAGATATTAAAGGGCATTTGTAACTCGTCGTATATATATATATATGTAAATATATATATATATATATATATATATATATATATATATATATATATGTAAATATATAATTTTACAGATATCAAAACCAGAAGGAAGAAGTAAAATACGGCTGTAGATCGCCATATCTTCAAAATCAATCGTAAAATCTTCTTGAAAATAATTTCTTCATGTTTCCAACACCCTATACGATACTTTATTAAAGTAAGCTAACCTAACTTAACCTAAGGGCATGGCAAATACATTTCGGGAATTTACTGACCGGTGGCGGTTTAATTGCTAACTAAGCCATCTTCAGAGGATACATATAAGTATAAAGAAGAAATATAGATGTATTTATATATATAGGGGCAAAATGATTGTATTCATATATTTAAGAGAAAAAAAGACACTGATAGATAAAGAACGACAAGACCCCGTTCGTTCGCCTTGACAAGCGCTGTAACACGATAAGAGGGTCAGACAGAAAAATCCCCAACCTCTGCTGCAGTAGCCCAAGATGTTTTCCCGGAAAGTTGCGTGTATATTGAGACATTATTCAGACTTATGGTTATCAGTCATGATGTTGTTTGTTTTGATATTGACTCGTTTCTGTATTATCTGTTGTTTGAACGTGCGAGGAATAAGTAGTGCTGCGGTCATAACTTAGAGCGAGCATTGATATTCCTCTCTTTCTTCCTCGCTTTTCTTGGGCAGGACTTTCGAGGTCACACATTTGGAAAATATTCTGTAATGTAGTGTAATGTTTCATCGTAATTTCCTTGTATTTTAA
>NC_087200.1:94866217-94878717 GCF_015104395.2 Macrobrachium nipponense | reverse complement strand
TATATATTTATATATTATTATATATATATATATATATATATATATTATATTATTATATATATAATATTATACATATATTTATAGAGAGAGAGAGAGAGAGAGAGAGAGAGAGAGAGGAGAGATGTGTGTGTGTGTGTGTTTTCGCGCTTTTGTGTGTATTGTATTCAACTTAATGTTTTATGTAACCACTTGTAAATCAAGTCGTATATTCAGTCGCACATGAAGGATATGAAATACGTAGATATATCACGCGAATTATTTCCCTTTTTTCTCTCGAGAACAGAATGACATTCTACGTGTTTGTATTTTACTCTGTTTTTTTACTTGAAGTTTTTGACTGTTTCCCATCAATCTTCCATGCACAACCTGCATGCAAGCTCGTGGGTGGGCTTGCAATGAAATCAAGCATCACGAAAGCAAGAGAGCATCACGCATCTTCTCAGAAATTCCAGTAGAAAGCAACGATAATCTGACAGGAAGAACATTACGGCGAGATTTTTATCTTCCCCCAAACATAAAACTGACAGCGATTTACTCTGTGACGCGAAATCAATTTGTCTACCTCCGCTTCTTTATAGTGCAGACCCGATCGGTCATATTCGCTTTACGACGGAATAGTTACGACCATCTTGGGGAGTTTCACATGCGAGGTTTGAAACTAATTCGTCGTTAATTTTCTCTCTATAATTCCGGCTGTGGATCTTCCTGAGGAATTGACAGTCCAGCGGAGCTAACTTCATTTCACGGCTGTTTGGATTATCTTCGTCCCTTATCTCTTCAAACCTCGACGTTGGGGGTCATAAGGTGTAATGGATTCCTCTCAACTTTGTGCTTTTCTGTCTCATGAAAGGATGTTTCTTTCTTAGAGAGAGAGAGAGAGAGAGAGAGAGAGAGAGAGAGAGAGAGAGAGAGAGAGAGAGAGAATGTTAGCTATATTAGATGAGAAAACTAACGATGACATACCAGTCAAGGAAAAAGTGAAGAAATAAATAGACAAAAACAATTGTTATTCGAGTTATTTCTAATATATATATATATATATATATATATATATATATCTATATATATATATATAGATATATTATATACACACACACTCTCACACCACAAAATTACACTCTTTGAACCTTAACCCCTTAGATAAATAAATAAACAAATGCCCGGAAAAACCGGCCTGGAACTAATGACTTTACCCTAATGACTTTAGCTTTGTTTACTAAGATGTCAGTTATTTTACTCGCATGTCCGCTCTTCCATGTGGAGATAAACACCCGAAATTGGCAGAAGAAGAAATAAGATTGATCCAATCATCAGTCCTAATTAGACCTCATTAGGCCTCTCCCTCGCATGAGTGTCTTTTGGAAAGGTATTTATGTCGTCCTTTGGTCTGTAATCATCATGGACAGACAGGCAATAAGGTTATTAAAATGTGTAATTGGAATCACCTGTTTCTTTTAAGGGCTGTTTGGAGCAGTTTAGATTCGCTAGTTTGCTAGTTTTTTTTTTTATCTGAACTATATCCTTTTTTGCGTGTGTGTATATCGAGGTATCGTCAGTATTTTTTTCAATTAATTGAGTTAAACTAGATTTTTTTTCTTTTCTTTATCTACCAACAGTCGTCTACATTATTACACTAATCGAAATCGGAATCAATATGCATACGCTTGCTTTTATATTGTTTGGAATATTACCGTTACCGCTTCTATTATACCATTTTCAAGAGTCCATGCATCTTGGCACCATCACAGTCCGTGTTTGTTCATCTTTCCACATAAGTCATTGTATGATGATGCTTACCCTGGGTGTGCAGGGTAGAACGAGTTCAAATTCAGCCTTCTGGGAGGAGCATTTGTCTCTAACGTAACGTGAGCTGCCATCATTTCTACAGGAAATCATAAATAAGATTGAATACATACGGCTATTAACTCCTTTGAGAGGAAACATGATAGTCTGCACGATTTCCCTTCAGTAGTTCTGTTCCATTTAAAACTGTCTCCAGTAAAAAAAAATTACATTTTTGTCTGTACCCCCCTCGTATTGCACTGCTTGTGAGTGCTTACGCTATTTTTTCTTCATAATATTTTCTCAGTTTCAGAACTGTTAATTTTATCTCACCCCGAAAACCTGACCATCTTTGTAGTTTATCATATTTGGAGCATTCTGAGCCCTGAAATACTATTGGTCACTTAAATCCCATTTACAAATTCCATAGGGTATGTACAGTCTTTTACCTTGTGTTCTGTAGTACTAGCTGGGCAGCCTGTCGTATTCAATAACTCTTAAACTGTCGTATTCAATCACTCTTGAAACTTCAAGTGTTTTAGACAGGATCAAGAATAAGGCTCTGCTGTCCAAGCCTTCCTTATTGTTTTTTTTTTATTTTCATGTCAAAATAGTTTTGAATATCCTGTTAGATCTGTTACTATGTGTAGTGATTTCTCTGAGGGTACTGATATCTCCATTACGGTTTTCTCTTTCTTCATGAGGGGATTCCTCAACATCCATCATATTCTTATCTATGCTTATAGAAACCGATGCTTCTGCTCATCACAAACCTACCCCTTTCTTCTCTCCTCATTCGTGACCTGTCTTGGGCAGTCTGTCTTGATGCTGTTCACTGTGACTACAATATGTCTTGATCTCATGTATTTTTCCTTCTTGTGTGATTGCCTATTTCTCCTAAATATTTGAGCAGTATTTGAGGATATGGAGATTGCGTTTTTCATATGCATACGTGTTTTCGATTCAGAGCTGAACGGGGACATGTTAAGATGGAAAGTTGAAGCAGCGTAAGAGAGGTTCTGGGAAGCTTCTTGCACTCTTCGGGCGTTGCACATGTTCTGTCGGGTAGCTCATTCGAATTTTTATAGTCTCTGGCCTTTTTTGAATTGGTCTCATACTTGACGAGTGGTTTTACTCTTTTTTTTTCGTTTTCTAAAAATTGCACTCGGCGTATGCTCAACAGACAGGTTTGTCCAGACTGTAAGAGAGTAATTCGTAAGACATTCTTTTTCGTTAGCCATCAATTTTCTTTTCTCACTGTCTTCTTCTTTTCTACCGTTATCCCTACATTAAGGGATCGGTTGCCTGATGGGCCTTCTCCACTGCCTTCTATCAAAGGCATCATCCTCCACCAAACCTCCTCTCTCCATATCGTCCCTCACTTTATCTCACAGTCTAATTCTCTGTCTCCCTCTTGATCTTCTTCCTCTAACAGATTCCTCCCAAGCCCACTTCACTTCCTCCTCGTCATCCATCTTCAACATATGTCCATACCATCTCAATCGTGACTCTCTTATCACCTCTGCAGTCTTTCTTCTTATTTCATCATTTTCTTCTTATTTCATCATTTTCCAATCTCTCAAGCAGCAATATTCCAATAATAACCCATCTCAGCATTCTCATATTTGTTCTCTCAAGCTTTACTTCCTCTTTTCTTCTTAGAGCCCATGTTTCTACTCCATACACTAACACTGGTCTTATCACTGTTATATATCTTGACTTTTAGCCTGATTGGCATTTTCTTATCACATACCACTCCAGCTGCCTCTCTCAACTTCCTCCATGCAGCTTTTATCTTACTGTCAACTTCAGCCTCACATCCTCCCTCTTGGCTTAAAGTAGATCCTAAGTATTTAAATTTTTCTGCCTGTTTTATAATCGAGCCTCATCTTTCTTGTATTACTATTCTGTCTCTATCTTCTCTACAGCTCAGCAAAATCTCTGTTTTATTTACATTCACTTTTAAGCCACCCCTCTCTAAAGATTCCTGCCACTCTCCAACCCTTCTCTGTAGGTCCTCCTCATTTTCAGCAGTAAAAACCAGGTCATCGGAGTACAACAATTCCCACAGCTCTTCATTCCTCATCTCTTCACTCAACACATCCATGACCAGCACAAACAAAAATGGGCTTAATGCTGACCCCTGGTGCAATCCAACACTAACTTCGAAGTTTTCTGTTTCCCCAACTGCTGTTATCACTTTTGTACGATTTCTTTTCTCACTGTGGTCAGGTTGAAACTCTTAAAGTTGTACTGAATCCTCCTAAAAAAAATGATTCCTGATTAATTTCTGCCACAATGTTTTGATGGCATTTGTTGTGGTATCTTCATTTAAAGGCTGAATTTGACGTTTATAATGATCATCTGTAACCTAATCCACTCACGTTAACTGATTTCCAATCAGAGAATTGACAGATGCCTGTCTTCGGTATCATACAAAACACGCCAGGCTTCAAAATTTAATTTTTGCCAACCAATTTAATTTAAGTAGTTAAACAGATTTTTAAGCCCAAGACAGATCTCGTAATGAGTATCTTAACACGTCAGAGTTCTGCAAAGGACCTGTGAATAAAAGACATGATAGATATGGCAGCACTGGGAGAGGCTGTAATACCAATTTTCAGGTATCTTGGTTTTTCACCAATAGCTTTGAGGCGCTTTTTATTTATGCATGGACCCTTTAGTTTTGCTATGTACAGTATATATTCTTTTTATTTCATCGGCACTTTACTGTCATTCTCTCGTCTCCATCTCTTTTCTCATAAGTGGAAGATTATTTAGCAAGGCAGTCGCTCATTTGGCTGGCTCCAATTGCAGTTGCGGACATTGTAAGGAATAATTATAGCAATAGTATGACGACCCTTATGAGAGCTTTGTCGACACGGAATTGATTGGTCTGCAGAATTTCAAGGACGCTGGAATGTTTGAAAATATATAGTTTGAAATGTAGTGCTGTACAAATATTTATGATTAAGAAACACTGATAAGAATTCCGAGTTTAATATGAGGAGAACGCCAAGTGCTTTGCATTTTAAATATCTTAAACATTTGAATATATATACTGTACAATGTATGTTGCTCAAAAATGTAAAATAAATGTAAGTGATCGCTTTTGTTCATCCAAGTTTTTATCATTGATGAGTAAAAATTTGAATTGACTCGATAAAGGCCTAAGAAGCAAAATCCCGAATAGGAAAATCGAAGGTAAGGAAAGGAAAAGGTAGGTGTTGAGTAAGGCCAGGACAAGGACTGTCAGAGGCAAGGAGTATCGATGAAAAGGTCGCCCGTCATTGAGAAGGTCCTGAATAAGGAAATATACGGAATCTTCAATCGGAAGGAAACCTGAGCAGAGCGGGGGACTTTAAGCCCAAGTTCAAACTTCTGTAAGTCCAACAAAAATAATACGGTTAAGTTGAAGAAAAAGCGTCAGTAGGTAATTATAAGGAAGTCCAGGGTAAGAAGAGCCAAGGAACAATTAGGTTAAAGAAGAGTCCGAAGGAAGAAGTGAGAAAAGTCCAGGAAACTGAAAGTCCAGGATAGTGAAGGTCAAGAGACTAGTGTAAGGAAAGCTCGACGTACCTAATGAGGGAAATGCAAATCACAGGTGAGGATTAGCAGTTTGTAAATAAAGTTGCCATAATTTCCTCGTGAATTGCTTCCATATTAACGCTAAAGCTAGAGTAGGTATGGCTATGAGATGATAGCATGTTTCTTTTATTTTTATGCAAGGATGCTTACATACTGGGGAGATTCTCTTATTTTCTCTATTTCCCTTTTTGCATGTGGAAATTATTCAGCTTTTGTCATTTACAGATATGGACATTCTAATAATTGGAAACAGGTATTGAAAATTAACAACCTAATTTGGTATTTCGTTAAGAATACATCAATTATAGATGTTAAAAGAAGATAATAGTAAGAACTATGTATTAATTAATACTACTAAGGATATCATTTAATTTTATTCAGCAAAAAAGTTAATAGCGTAAAGAACTTGCCTGAAGCTTGAAGCAGTGAAATTACCACAAATAATTTAAATCAGAATAGGGAGTTGGACGAATGAAGAAACATCAAAGAAAATTGAGCGTGCAGGATGAACCAGACAAAGATAGAATGAAACATTTAAAGGTATGATTTATAAGAACAGAAATCTGATTTACATCTTAAATGCAAATAATAAATGCAGTTGAAATGGATGAATGAGATACGATAAAATGACGAGAAGTTTACCATATATATATATATATATATATATATTATATTTTATATATATATATATATATATATATATGTGTGTGTGTGTGTGTGTGTGCATGTGTGTGTGTGTATGTGTATATATATGGATTTTATATATATATATATATATATATATATATATATATATATTATGATATATATATATATATATATCTTTATATTATATATATTATATATATAAAAGTATATGTATTGTATTGAATAGAATATAATGGCTGTATATATTTACGAATGTGTGTCTGTGTGTGTAGCTTATGGTTATAAATAGTAGTTCTGTGCCTTTTCAGTCATTTCAATTATTATTACTTTATTTACTTACTTATCTATTTATTTATTGCAGATTTGATCTCTTCTTTCACTACGGAACTTTTACCAAAATGCCGACGGCTGTCATGATCACCATTGACACCCGAAACACAGGAGTGTACGAGGAGTATAGTTCGCCTCCTTTGGAGAACATCATTCGGACGAAGTGAGGGTCTCTTGTGTGTGTGTGTGCGTGTCAGAGAGAGAGAAAGAGAATATCTTATAATAAAGTCTTTCAACTCTCGTGACGTTTTGCTACAAAGTGAGCTTTTTAAAATTTCATACTTGAAAGAGAGAGAGAGAGAGAGAGAGAGAGAGAGAGAGAAGAGAGAGAGAATGATATTGTCTTTAAACTATCCTGAGGTGTAACTGGAAGTCGAGGTTTTTAAAGTATCATATGTGAGAGAGAGAGAGAGAGACACACACACTGAATAATATCTTAGGATGATATATCTTTAAACTCTTGTGACTTATTGCTGCAATTCGAGGCTTTCAGAGTCTCATGTTTGAAGGAGAGAGAGGAGAGAGAGAGAGAGAGAGAGAGAGAGAGAGAGAGAGAGATCGGTCGTAAATGCGGTAAATAATGAAGAGAGAGAGAAAAAGAAAATTTTAAATGCTGCATTTTCATTTTATAATAAATTTCATCACATGGTGCTATGAGTGAAAGAATATTCGTAATAGTGTGTGTGTGCGCGTGTGTGTGTGTGGTTGCGCGCGTGTGTACGAGTATGTGTGCGAATGTGTAGAAGATGGGAGATGAATAAAAAAAATCCTCAAATATATTTAGCCTGAAATCTATTTGTAAAGGAACATTGTAAGTTCGTAAATGGCCTTTTTTGTACTCAGTTAACGCCATTTAATTAAAATCTGAGCAAAATGTACACGATTGAAGAGAATGCCTATGTATTTGTACTCCCTCCTGCCCAGTCCATTTCATGATTAGGTCCTTTTGCAGGTGGGCAGGAGCCGAAGTCAACTGGAACGGAGTCGAACCATTCATGTGAATAGCAATGGATGAGTTCGTAGCACAGGACGAGTTTAGAAACGTTTCATTAATAATAATAGAAGTAATGAGGAATGGATGCTATTCGGGAAGGACTTCATTATTACTCTATTCGTGTCCTTTCAATCTCCGTCTACACTTGTCGTCCGTGGCTGAACTTGCTGCTGTCCTCTCGCTCTTCGAAGACATCTGCAATCTACGTCTGACTCTTTTATTATCAGCTATTGTTTCAGCTCTATCTATGTATCTATCTATCTAAGTTCGATATAGTACACCTGCAAATCTATGAATCAACCTGCATAATAAGCGGGCGTCCCAAGAGATAGTAAGTGTGTACCTAAATGCTTGAGTGTCAAGTTTTTTTTTTTTTTTTTTTTTTTTTTATCGATACAGCTGTTAGAAAATTGGCTAACTGTTGTTTTCTCCTCTAAAATAGTCATCGAATCATTAATCATACGATTTGTAATCAGAGATGCGAGTACGGATCCGCCATGATATGGATGAGATATATATATATATATATATATATATATATATATATATATATATATAATCACATATAGAATATATGTATATCTATATGTATATATATATATATATATATATATATATATATATATATATATATATATATGTAGTATATATATATACACACACATATATATATATATATATATATATATATATAGTATATATATATATATATAATATATATATATATATATATATGTGTGTGTGTGTGTGTGTGTGTGTGTGTGTATAATACACTCGTGTATATGTATATATATAAAATAATATAAATAAGTATATGTATACACATACAAGACCGTATATCGAATTCTCTTTTTTCTCTCTCTTTAAGAAAATATATTCTGAGAAGCTGAGTTGCCACTGCCATTTTGTGCGGGTGTCTCAGTTTTTAGAAATCCACGCTACGAGTGGATTTTGATAATTACCCACTTTGACGGTTTACTGTATACTTTATTCCGTCCATCTGCCTGTTTTTGACTTCGGCTATTAGTCAGTCTTGTCTCTATGCGTCTATGATCAGTCATTGAAAAAAATAAGGTAAACTAAAGCGCTTCCACATTCAGCGTGAACTGTACCATTTTGTCTGAAGGGTTTAAACTTTTATTCCTTTGAAAGTTTATTTTTTATTTGTAATCAGATCAATTTACTGACATAAGTTGCTTTTGCTGGGCAGTGAATTGGTGGAGTAGATAGATAAAGGGGTCAAATTAAGGGCCTCATACTGGGTCAAATTTAGCACATGATATCAGGTCAAATTTTTTACCTCTAGTAGCCACTCTGTGAGTGACGAAAGTTGACATGAATACTTTCACAAATATTTCTTTCATCTTTTACCTTATTTCTGTTTATTGCTTTTTTCATTTCTTTGTTTGTTCTGAATTGTTCTGATTATTGTAGGTGCTGTCAGCCTCTTGCTTTGGAATAGTAATTATTGTACAAAATGACGCTAAATAAAGGATATGTAAAATATCGTAAACATTAGGAATAATGAAGGAAATAAAAGCTTGTTATTACCTGTGGTGTTTCAATTATCTTTTCATTTTGCTGAGTGTATCCCTGAGATAAATATATATAGGTGCATGAGCATAGCATGTTTGTTTGTCTGTATAATATTATATATATATTATATATATATATATATTATATATATATATATATATATATAATATTATAACATCCACTACTTGATAAGGGTGGAAGTAAGTCCACCAAAATATAGTCCTTAGCTTTAAACCAGTGTTTATATGGGCCTTTTATATTAGAGACGTATCCTGTTTTAACAGAATTTATTTACATTATATATAGATCTGTGTATTTATGTTTCACCTTCGATCCAAATAAAAACCTTATGTGAATGAGATATAAGATAAAACAAGATGGTTATTTACTCATGTGTTATGGCCATCTCTAATATGTGTTTACAAGAGAATATTCGCAAATACAGACACATGTACAAGCGAAAGATTTACATAGCATAGATAGTTAAGTGAAAGAAGCTTTTGGAAGTAGGGTTTTCAACATCCAGGAAACAAGAGAGCTCATGCAAGGGAGAAGTGACTAGCGCAGTTTGTTTAACACAGTCCACGTACTGCTGTTGAGTCCGTTTTATAGGTGTATGAGGTGGCTGGTGATGTGTTAGATTTTCGCAGATAGGCGTCTCATCCACAGTTCAACATTGAAAGTGGCTGCGGAAGTTTTTATTGCTATTTTCGGTGAGTTATGAGGCTTAACTTTCAGAAAAACGAAAACACTGTTATTAGCGGATCTCGTACAGATTTTCCACCCTAGGGGGATGGGACTAAGCAGAATGAGTCTTGGACTCTCATCCTACTTTTGAGAAACATTGAAAGTGTCAGCAAATGCGGAAGTTGGGTATTGCACATTAAGACATTTTATATTTATTAAAACAGTGACTAAGTCAATGTAATCTGTTTTAGTCAATTGTCCTCCCTTTACAAGAAAGCTATTCTCCGGTGTGGATGCCTGCTTCTGCCACAGATTCATCTCTTTTAAATCGAGTAGTTCGGGGTGGTAGGTTTACTGATACTAACAATGATGACTTGGGCCATCGACGGATGGTTTCTTGTTTGTCAACTTTCCATATCTCAACAGAAATCTTTCACATTCGCAACTGATCGATACCTGATCCCCTTTTCCTGCCCAGAGCAACTAAATTCGCTGAAATGCAGCACCAATATGCAGTAAATGTGCCTGGCTGTCGAACTTTGTTCCAGAGGTCCGTTATTCCTTACACCGATAGACTATGGAACTCTCTCCCTGAGGATGTCGTGCAATCGGAACTTGAAAAGTTCAAACGGAGATGCAAAGCATTATTTAATAATTTACTTGTATTTATATCTCTTTATTAGTTTATTTATTTTTGTTTCATAACCTTTTTGAGTGAAGACCGGACTAATGAAGAAATTATATATAGATATATATATATATACATACATACACATACCTATTTGCCTTCTTTTCCAGAAATAGCACGGTTACAAACTTGATACCTTTCGGTACGCAGCATTTTCCGGGGATAAAATTGCTAGTGCATGCCTCTCTCCAACCTTTCTCTCCTTAGGTCAACAGAGTATAGTGAAACGTGCTTCTGAGTCGCGTGTGTGTTTACTGTTTACGTGAATACGTAATATAACGAGCGATTAATGGGGGAAGCATTCTTGACGGGTACTAGCCATTGTTAACTCACGGTGCAGTCAGGCGAGACCGCAGAACGTCATTTTTGCATTTAAAGCGTGTAAACGTAACCTAGCATTTACGAGTATTTGAGCAAGAAGCTCTATTTTCCCCATGCCCGAGTACCCTTTTTATGTCCTCCTGGGAAATGTATGGAAATGTGCATTAATCTTTAAAATTTTGCATATATCAGAATGCAGGACATGACCTAGAGGACGAAAGTCACATTTCGAATATTTCAGGTCCAATTCTTCCCCAGATTCTTAGTCAACAAATGTTCGTCAAGGGCATCATTAAAAGGAGGAAGGGTCCCAAGGGAAACATTACCTGGGGTCACGTTTCCCTCATGTCCGTAAATATCCTCAGCGTGCAAAAACAGCCATACACAGACACGCACCAGCTGTATCACAACCCATCGGTGTCGTGATGGTGATGCAGAGGAGGAACATTCGATAATGAATCCCCTTCTCATTATCTCTCACGCTACTGGCTCTAATCATTCCAAAGACACGGGAATAAAAAAGAATAAAGGTTGCATCATTATACGATTATCCCGAGGGAAGAGAATGAGGCGAAACATGAAATCTGGAGGATTTATTCATGAGGTAAAGAATTACGAATTCCTTCCTCTCTGACAGGAAGCAGGTGACCTGAATCAGTATGTGTATGTGAGGTCATTCGTCTGGGTCATGTTTTACTCTTTACATTTATTTTTGGGTAAATTAATCAGGCTGACACGTAGCCATAACATGTGACCTTGGCCTGAGAGATCAACATTTGACATAATTTTAAGTCAGTATATTTCAATATGTAATCCTGCAGAGTAAGAATTTTGCACCAGTTTCTTGTTAACCTTTGCAAATGTAATTTGATAGAGTTTACTCGGACATGCGAGGGCGAAATGGTCATGAATATTGCTGAATTAATAAAAAAAAAAAAAAAAAAAAAAAAAAAAAAAAAAAACATTGCTTCTTCATCTTGTTGCTTGTGTGTATATACATCATCGTCTGTGGTCATCTGTTTTATTTTATTTTCACTTTCATATTTGTTTATATTTTATATTTTTTCTTTTTCAATTCAAGTCCGGGAAATCGTAGATTTTTTGAGGCAGCGTCAGCGTCTATCGAGGTGACCCCACCTCTTGTTGATCTTAATTATTATTATTATTATTATTATTATTATTATTATTATTATTATTATTATTATTATTATTATTATGCAGAAGATGAACTTTATTCATATGGACCAAGCCCATAAGGGCCATTGACTTGATATGTAAGCTTCCAAAGGATATGATGCTCTTTAAGAAGTAAGAGAAGGTGAAGGGAAATACAGAAAGACATCTCACATATCAAAACAAGTTGATTTAATAAATTAATTAATAGATGAAAATGTCTTAAATAGCATTAGGGCCGTAATACCATTGCTTAAGCTTCGAGGAACAAGAAATATCAGAA
This sequence comes from Macrobrachium nipponense, assembly GCF_015104395.2. Classification (NCBI taxonomy): domain Eukaryota; kingdom Metazoa; phylum Arthropoda; class Malacostraca; order Decapoda; family Palaemonidae; genus Macrobrachium; species Macrobrachium nipponense. The sequence continues at coordinate 94,866,687 of NC_087200.1, read as the reverse complement.
ATATTACTGAAGAGACGACCGGTTATGGGGCTGTGATGAAGAGAGAAGTTTGGATGAAAGTGAAGGAAATAGAAGGAATGGTCGCGGATGGCGTAGCAAACTTTTCCGAATCACCAGTCATCTCTTTAATACGAGTTTGGGCGCTGGAGTCTAGATAAAAGCTTATGACAAGCAGCATTATTATTATTATTTTTGAATAGAATATAATACAGAATTTAGGCCAAGTACCAAGCGCTGGGACCTTTGAGATCATTCAGCGCTGAAATTGCAATTGACAGTAAAAAGGTTTGAAAGGTGTGACAGGAAGAAAACCTCGCAGCTGCACTATGAGTCAATTGTGAGTAGAGGGTGGAAAGTGAGATGGAAGAAAGAGAATATGAACAAAGGTACGGTAAAAGGAGTGAAAGAGGTTGCAGCTAGGGGCCGAAGAGACGCTGCAAAGAACCTTAAGTAGTGCCTAAAGGCATGTC
>NC_087200.1:94846217-94861217 GCF_015104395.2 Macrobrachium nipponense | reverse complement strand
TTAAGTGTATATACATATAGATAATATATATATAATGTTATATATATATATATATATATATATATATATATATATATAAATATACATATATATATATATAAGCGATCACCACAGGAAAATGATAGTCAGAAATCCAAGCGCTTTCATCTTTACTAACACATTGTCAAGGAGCGAATGAAATACAATTGGAGAGAAAGGTCTCAGGTACACAACAAGATCAAGAATACCAGATGGTTAATTGTCAAAAGGGTAAAAATTAAAAGAGATAATCCAGGATTATCGGATATCACACGGTCAAAAACCTAAACAGATTTGACCCTAACCGAAATTACAAAGTGATCTTTACAGTCCAAAACTTGTAAAAACTGAATATATTAATTTGGTTGCTTATATTTATCTACAATTTTTTTCATTATGAAAGCATCAAGTTTAAATAAACCAAGACTTGAATTGCCAAGAATTTTGCCCCAAAAAAGTTATATGGTTTAGGTATGTGGATGATATTTTCTGTATTTGGCCAGTTCACGAAAATCTCCAGGAATTCCTTAATAATCTCAATAATTTAGTCCCTTCTATAAAATATACTGTGGAGGAAGAAAGAAATTGTAATTTGAATTTTCTTGATGTAACTGTCCATAGAAATGATAGAAATTTCACCTTTTCAGTCTTTCGGAAATCAAGTAACATTGCCTCTTTTGTTCATTACTACTCCAGTCACCATCAAATGTTAAATTATCTGTTTTTTTCTGGGATGTTCCTAAGGGCTTTACATGTCTGTAGCCCGCAGTTTATTGGTGCTAAAATTAAAACTATTTATGATATTGCATTGAAACTTAAATACCCAAGGACTTTTGTGGAAAAGAGGTAGAAAAACATTTTATTCAACTAATGACAAACTTGAATTTAGTAAGCATAACATTCTAAAACTACCCTATGATGAAAGGTTTTTAGATATTCCTAGAATTTTAAAACTTTTTAAGATAAATGTTGTTTTCAGTAATATTAATGTCAAGAGTTTAGTAATCAAAAATTCTCCTAAAGATCTTCCAGGCTGCATATATGAAATTCCTTGCAAAATGTGTCATAAAGTTTATTACGGACAGACCGGTAAATCTCTTTCACAACGTCTCAAACAGCAACAGTATTCTGTGAGAACTGGGCAAATATCGAATGCATTATTTGTACATATGAGAGATTTAGATCATCCTATTAACTGGAGTCAAGCAAGAGCCTTAATCCCATGTAATGACACAGTTAAAAGGAATATTATTGAATCTTGTTTCATCAAGTCAAATAATAACAATTATAAATTTAAGTCTTGGTTTATTTGAACTTGATGCTTTCATAATGAAAAAAGTTTTAGATAAATATAAGGAACAATATTAATATATTTAGTTTTTACATGTTTTGGACTGTAAAGATACTTTGTAATTTCGGTTAGGGTCTAATCTGTTTAGGTTTGAGACCGTGTGATATCCGATAATCCTGGATTATCTCTTTTAATTTTTACCCTTTTGACAATTAACCATCTGGTATTCTTGATCTTGTTGTGTACCTGAGACCTTTCTCTCCAATTGTAATCCATTAGCTCCTTGACAATGTCTTAGTAAAGACGAAAGCGCTTGGATTTCTGACTATCATTTTCCTGTGGTATTCGCTTATTTAATGAAGTCACGTGCTTCTACTGTGATTTTTTAAATATATATTATTTTATATATTTATATATATATATATATATATATATAAATATATTATATATATATATTTATTAAATAATATATAAATATAATATTATATATATATTAATTTATAATATACATATATATAATAATATAAAATATATTTAATATTAATAATATATTATATTAATATTATATTATATATATATATAGAATAATATATATTATAAATATATAATATTTATAATTAATATAATATATATATTATATATAATATACTATATATATATATATATATATATATATATATATATATATATATATATATTATATTCATATATAATATATAATTATATAATATATATAATATATATATATATATAATATTATATTAATATTATATATAGATATATATATATATATATATATTATAATATATATATATATATATATATATATATATATAAAATATATATATAAAATATGTTATATATATATATATATCTATATATATATATGTATATATATATATATATATATATATATATATATATATATTATAATTTATATATATATATATATATATTTATCTATATATATATATATATATATATATATATATATATATATATATATATATATATATATATATATATAGCATATTAAAAAAATCACAAGAGTAAGTCCTTGATTTTTTTGTTTGTTTATTAGCTGAAGCTACGGGAAAGTTCAAAATGCAACAACAGAGTGCCAGATACTTTAGTGTATTTTTACCACATCTCCGCGAATATGTTTCAGAAATACACGAAAGCACTTGCCACTCGTTCGTTTCATTTTAAACTTTCCCAGTGGCTTCAGTTTATATAATATAATTATAATTAATATATATATAATATATATATATATTATTATATATATTTAATTATATATACTATATTATATATATATATATATATATAATATATATGTATATATATATATTATATATATATTATATTATATATATTATATAATAAAAATAAATATATATATATATATATATATATATATATATAAATTATAATAATATATATATGTATATATATAATAAATATATATTATATATATATATTATATAATATAAATATAAATATAATATAAATATATAATATATATATAAATAATATATATATATTATATATATATCTATATTACATATAATTATATAATATTATATATAATATATTATATATATATAATATATATATTATTATATATATAAATATAATATTAAGTATATGTAATAATATATAAATAAAATATCTATATTATATATATATATATATATATATATATATTATATAATAATATATATAGATAATATAGATATATAAATATATATTATATATATATATATATATATATATAATATATATAATATATATATTACATATATCTATATACATATATATATATATATATACTATATATATATATATATATAGAATGGAATATAGATTGATATCAATATTATATAATTATATATATTATATATAATATTATATATATATATATATATATAATATATAATATTTATATACATAGAGAGAGAGAGAGAGAAGAGAGAGAGAGATGAACATACTACATAGAGAAATACTTAGATATATATTCCTCTGCTTTTTATGCCGATGAATAGCAGTTAATTAATAATAATGATTCCAACTCACTATGCTAAATTCCAGTACTAATTTCAAGGCAAAATGTTTGTCGTCTTGACAGAAAACTCATCGATGAAAAAACCAAAAGTCTGAAAAAGGCCCGAAAAAAAAAGAAAAAAAAAATTAAAGGGGTACTTTTATAGTTTCTTACTTGAAAATGCCAAGGGCATCCGGACCTCTGGGATTTTCCAAGGGCTAAAGTGCCTGGCACTAAATCAAAAAGTTTATGAATCAGTTTCGAATAGTAAGCTTGCGTCGCTCGTTCATGAGTTCATTTTACATTGTTTTGTGCTGAATGTGTATAATAAGAGAGATACGTCACATAGTTTTTTTGCAAGTATATATATATATATATATATATATATATATATATATATATATATGTGTGTGTGTGTGTGTGTGTGTGTGTGTGTGTGTGTGTGTTCATATGATATATACATTCATACGTATATATTATACAACAATTTTTCCCTTTAGAAAACGACCGATTTTCAAAACCTATCAACATAGCTTATAAAAATTATATGTACCTATATTTGTGTATGTATATATATTATTATATATATATATATATATATATATATATATATATATATATGTATATTTTTTCACGAAGCATTCCAAATGCCAGGTTATGACACTTACTGATAACAGAATTCAAAGTTACTTCACAACAGCCAGATACTTGCGCTCTCATTACAAATAATATACGACTGATGTTTCAAAATTTAAATACACAGAAGTATCAAAGCAGTTGTGAGGTATTCACATAGGCATAAGTTAATTAAAGGGCATCTGTCTATTAAACAACTTTAACTGTCTCCCCTGTCTTAAATCACTTTAAGAAAATTGAAGGAAAAGCACAGTCTATCACTTTGACATGTGCGTAGATTTATTCCTGTCACTGGTGGTCAATAAATGAAACACTGTTATAAAAACTTAAAATAAAACAATTTATTTTTAGATTCAAAATTTACAAGTAGAATTCAAAGTATTACTTTTAATAAAATAAAATTACTGTTACTTGATAACAACATAAAATTAAATTAATTCTTGAATTAAGTTATTAGATAGAAACTTAATTACGAATTAATTTGTCAAGAAATTAAATTAAGCAAGCAAAATTTAAACTATTAAGAAATACATAAGATTAGAAAACGAAAATCTAAGTTAATTCGCAACTATTGTTAACATGTGAAGTTCATTAAATTACCACCATATCAAATGTGGAAAACTAAGAGATTTCAAACACACAAAACATGTAAAAATGTTAAAAAATGAATTAAGCAATGCGAATGGCAAAACGAAATTGTTCTTAATCATGGTCAAAAACTTTTGCTTTTGCTGCAGCTTCAAAATTCACCAAACGCTTGATACGCCTGTTACAAAAACACACTGCTATAACGTTTGTAGTACAGATTTCACAATCAATTACACAAACGCAATTGCATAAGAAATTTAACCAAATACTATAGAATGACCAGTACAAAATCTTTACTTTTAATTTACAAGTTGAAAAACCGTATGATATATATATATATATATATATATATATATATATATATATATATATATTATATATAGAGAGAGAGAGAGAGAGAGAGAGAGAGAGAGAGAGAGACATATTACAATTAATGTTACACTCGCGTCCCACAGTCTGAATAAAGAATATGAAATCTACCTTCAGTTAAAGCAAGACTCTCAGAATGTTCTAGAGAACAAAGATGACGTCATTTATCAAGAGCCATTTTGGTGGCCAAGATGCTCTGCGACTTACAACACATGACGCAATCGATCGCGATACGTTCTAGAAACTATATGACGTAATTGCGTAATAGTCATGTGGATTTGGGCAATGACGCGTACGAGTCTTTAAGGAAAAATCGCCTTAACCCGTTAGATTCAAGTAGCAGGTGGGTAATCGTGATTGGCATGTTTTAAAAAAAACACGCCGAGGAGCGAGTCCCCTTTACCTCGTGCTGACGACAGCCAGAACAGCTGGTCTCATAGACTAAGAAATCTGTCTCCCCTTTTACGTTATTCTTTAGTAATTCTAACTTAATGTTTTCGTGAAATCTGGCCAACATTACACATAGGATATTTCAGTCATTCTTACAGTAATAAATCAAGATTAAATATATCCAACTGCAAATTTGTGTGCTCCTCATACACGGTAGCACGCAAATACACTAACTATGCATTTTGCAAGACAATATTATGATAATAATACATATATTCATTATGTAAATATATATATATATATATATATATATATATATATATATAATATATATATATATATAATGTATACATAATATATATATATATATATATATATATATATATATGTATACATAATGAATATATGTATTTTATCATTAATCTTATAATATTGTGTATTATATATTATATATATATATATATAATCAATATATAAGGCATAATTAATTATATACATTATATTATACATATATATATATATGTATATATATATTATATGTATTAATATTATAGTATATGTGTGTGTGTGTGTGTGTGTGTGTGTGTGTGTGTATATATATGCATACGCACAACCACGAACATATATTTATGACATTTTGGCTATCATGACATTTTGAAAACCATATGGCGATCGCATGTCCGGGAAAACTGCAATATTATTCACATTCTAAAAGGAATACAAATCTGAAATTGGAAGCCGAATTCCTAGATTACATCTTAAAATAAGAATCAACAACTGACTTATTAACAGATCAAATCTATCTTGATCTCTCAGGCCAAGGTCACATGAAATGGCTATATGTCAGCCTAACTAATACACCCAAAAATAAGTATAAAGAGTAAAACATGACCCAGACGAATGGACCTCACATACACATACAGATTCAGGTCACCTGCTTCCTGTCAGAGAGGAAGGAATTCGTAATTCTTTACCTCATGAATAAATCCTCCAGATTTCATGTTTCGCCTCATTCTCTTCCCTCGGGATAATCGTATAATGATGCAACTTTTATTTTTTTATTCCCGTGTCTTTGGAATGATTAGAGCCAGTAGCGTGAGGGATAATGAGAAGGGGATTCATTATCAAATGTTCCTCCTTTGCATCACCATCACGACACCGATGGGTTGTGATACAGCTGGTGCGTGTCTGTGTATGGCTGTTTTTGTACGCTGAGGATATTTACGGACATGAGGGAAACGTGACCTCAGGCAATGTTTCCCTTGGGACCCTTCCTCCTTTTAATGATGCCCTTGACGAACATTTGTTGACTAAGAATCTGGGAGAGAATTGGACCAGGAATATTCGAAATGTGACCTTCGTTCTCTAGGTCATGTCCTGCAGTCTAATATATGCAAATTTTTAAGGGTTAATGCACACTTGAATACGACTTCCCAAGAGGACATATAAAGGGCACTCGAGCATGGGGAAAATAGAGCTTCTTGCTCGCAACAATACTCGTAAATGCTTTGTTACTGCACCCCAAGTTAACTATGGCTACCTGTGAAGAATATTTCCCCCGTTAAGTGCTCGATATGTTTCCGTATTTTGGTAAAAGCAATAGCTGAGAAGGCAAATTGATAACTATATATATATATATATATATATATATATATATATATATATATATACAATTCATTAATATATATTATATAATATATATATATATATATATATATCTATATATATATATATATATATATATTAATATATATGTGTGTGTGTGTGTGTGTGTATTTTAACATTGATCTTTCTTTAACCAGTTTTAATTGGCTTCCATGAAGACAAAGGACAGTGAACACTATCTTTATCATACTAGCTCTCAGTTCAAAAGCTATTCACACCAGTACCCGCTTGATACCCCTGCCAAAGAGGCTCACCATCAGTACTTTGAACCCAATAAACACATTGCGCTTTATACGCACACCTTCTCAGTGACTTTCTCTTGACCTTCGTCTGTATTTGCAGATATTTCGAAACACCTTATCAGAGAGGAACACAGAACGCGAGTAAATAATCGTCTCGTCGTGCTTCACAAGAAAGAAAGGAAAATGAGTCAGATCGATGTTAAACACGAGAATACATAAATCCACTTTTTTGTCGCTATGTTCTAAAAACAAATATGACGTCTTGACTCCGAGGATCATTTGCGCCGCAGCAAAAACCTTTTCTCACATTTTGTGATCATCTGTAATAATGTATTTTTATTGGAAAAATGGGAGACACTCATACTCTTTGTACGTCAGCCTAAAGTTTTTAGGTACAAACTTACTAACCTGCGGAACCACTGCTTAATTCATGCATTTGCGTGTAGATTCTGCAGGTGCATAGCATAGATAGATAGATAGATTGACAACTAGAGCTTAATTCATACATTTATAGATAGATTTGCTAGAGTATAGTCTAGATGGATAGATAAATAGGTATATAGATGAAGATTAATTCAGGATTTTCTATGTAGAGTTTTATATGTGTATAGCGCAGATAGGTCGACAGCTGATGATGTAAAAGGGAGAGAATGATCGTCTCATTTTCAGGTTTATATTATTGTTCTTTGTACAGACGTTAATAAGGCAACATTTCTGGATAATTTAATTCAATAGAATCGTTAAAAATATCCAAATATTTAAGAATATCTCAGGTCTTATACAGTACATATCCTTGTAATGGGCTTTGATAACCAAATTCTTCATGTAACGATACATTCAAGCTGGGTTATTTGAATGGCAATTCTGTCCTTTGACGCTCTGTTCTATTAATTAAACCTTGAAACAAAGTTCGTTTCATTAACTTCCTCCGAGAATTTCATTAAACATTTAAACAAAGATTATTTCATCAACTTCATCCGAAAATTTCTTGTTCACTAGATATGTCGATGCACAGTTTTTTGCAAAAGCACACAGGCACGTATGCACACTCAAATATGTATATGACACACATTTATGATGTATGCATGTAATAAATTTTATGTATATTACACACACACACACACACTTATATACATCATACATATATATATATATATATATATATATATATATATATATATATATATATATAATATATATATATATAGGGGTATAGAGGGATCACAGTAATATCCTTGTTTATCTAGATATAATATATTTAGGGAGATATATACAAAGCTTAAAGGTTTCGTCCATCCTCCTGTGGACTTGATCACTAAGCAAATGATACATGGTATTGGTGAAGAATTCCAAATAAACATAAACAGACAAAAAAATATTAACAAGGTTAAAAAATGCGAACAAGTCATTGGGTCGTATTCCTTTCCATAATTCGCTGTGATCTTCGAGGCGGGACAAAGCGCTGGTCTTCTTCCTGAATGACATCTTGAGGATCGTTAACCAAAAAGGTAGTTTGTAGATTAGACTCTGGATCGGGCGAAGGGTGGTTATCTACATTATCAGATTGAAGGAGGCTGTACACTTTCTGAAGTTCTTTATTCTGGCCCTTTTTTGCAAATTTCTTCACTCAAAAGTAAATTGTTCTGTATTCTCGTATTCCCCTCAAAGGTGTCATTTAAAGTGTGAAGCTCCTTCCACAATTCTCCTAGTGGTCCTATCCGCACTCTTATAAATAACTTTTCCTCTCGATGGCATGATCGGAATCCCAAGCATGCTTGGCAATGGCGCTGTAAACGTTGCCCAAACGGCTAGCTGCAACATGTTCACGTTTCCTCTGGTCCAGGGAACGACCGCTTTCACCAATGTAGCATTTGTCACAATTTTTACATCCTATAGCCTAGATTCCAACATCGGTGTTTAGTTTTTTGCAACTGTTTTTGATAATTTTCTTTTTAAGAGTATTAGGGTATTGAAAAACTACGCTATTCCCATGTCTTTCTTGTGTAAATTATTGGAACTTTTTTCAGGTCATGATTATAAGGAAGGGAAGGCATTTAAATTAGCAGTTGAACAGCGTTCCCCTTGGATTAAATAAAACATACGAGAAAATCAAACGGAACGTTCTGACGAATTTGTTTTTTAGAGCTTTTCGAGTTTGTGACCCTAGTTTCATTGACCAGGAAATTCAATTCATGAGTATGAGTTTCAATAAGTTGTGTTACCCAAAGTTTTTTATCGACAGATGTCTTTCTAGAGCCAGAAGTATGTTTTATAATCCAAGGGAACGCTGTTCAACTGCTAATTTTAAATGCCTTCCCCTTCCTTATAATCATGACCTGAAAAAAGTTTCCAATAATCTTACAAAAGAAAGACATGGGAATAGCGTAGTTTTTCAATACCCTAATACTCTTAAAAAGAAAATTATCAAAAACAGTTGCAAAAAACTAAACACCGATGTTGGAATCTATGCTATAGGATGTAAAAAATTGTGACAAATGCTACATTGGTGAAAGCGGTCGTTCTCTGGACCATAGGAAACGTGAACATGTTGCAGCTAGCCGTTTGGGCAAACGTTTACAGCGCCATTGCCAAGCATGCTTGGGATTCCGTCATGCCATCGACTTCAAGGGAGGAAAAGTTATTTTATAAGAGTGCGGATAGGACCACTAGGAGAATTGTGGAAGGAGCTCTCATCACTTTAAATGACACCTTTGAGGGGAATACGGGAATACAGAACAATTTACTTTTGAGTGAAGAAATTTGCAAAAGGGCCAGAATAAAAGAACTTCAGAAATGTGTACAGCCTCCTTCAATCTGATAATGTAGATAACCACCCTTCGCCCTTTCCAGAGTCTAATCTACAAACTACCTTTTTGGTTAACGATCCTCAAGATGTCATTCAGGAAGAAGACCAGCGCTTTGTCCCGCCTCGAAGATCACAGCGAATTATGGAAAGGAATACGACCCAATGACTTGTTCGCATTTTTTAACCTTGTTAATATTTTTTTGTCTGTTTATGTTTATTTGGAATTCTTCACCAATACCATGTCTCATTTGCTTAGTGATCAAGTCCACAGGAGGATGTACGAAAGCTTTTAATCTTTGTATATATTCCCTAAATATATTATATCTAGATAAACAAGGATACTTATTTGTGGATCCCTCTATTGATTTCTTAGAAGCACGATACAGTGTTTTTATATTGCATATATATATATAATATATATATATATATATATATATCATTCGAGCTACAAATGTCCTTTAATATCTAATTCGCTCTACCTCGAAATTGATATATTTTCATATATGTACCGAGGAGAATTTTTTTAGTTGATAATAATTTCGTACCCCCTTGGGATCGAACCACCGTCCAGTTGGACGGGAACGAAATCAGGATCGGCCAGTGACGCTACCGAAACGGCTATCAGAGAGGCTAAAGGTTTATATCGATTCTGACCATTACAAATCAACGCCGATCTCGTTGTATTTGTATTAGAATCGATATGAAATCCCCTCCACCCATGCTAGCCGATTCGAGCGTTTGACCCACGCAGCCTTGTTATGAATATTTATCACATCACCGTGATTCATGTAAATCATTCGAGCTACAAATGTCCTTTAATATCTATTCGCTCTACCTCGGAATTGATATATTTTCATATATGTACCGAGGGGGAATTTTTTAGTTGATAATAATTTCGTACCCCCATGGGATCGAACCACCGTCCAGTTGGGACGGGGAACGAAATCAGGATCGGCCAGTGACGCTACCAAAACGGCTAGAGTCACTGGCCGATCCTGATTTCATTCCCCGTCCAACTGGACGGTGGTTTGATCCCATGGGGGTAGCGAAATTATTATCAACTAAAAATTCCCCCTCGGTACATATATGAAAATATATCAATTCCGAGGTAGAGCGAATTAGATATTAAAGGACATTTGTAGCTCGAATGATTTATGAATCACGGTGATGTGATAAATATTCATAACAAGCTGCGTGGGTCAAACGCTCGAATCGGCTAGCATGGTGGAGGGGGCTTTCATATCGATTCTAATTACAAATACAACGAGATCGGCGTTGATTTGTAATGGTCAGAATCGATATAAACCTTTAGCCTCCCTGATAGCCGTTTCGGTAGCGTCACTGCCGATCCTGATTTCGTTCCCCGTCCAACTGGATGGTGGTTCGATCCATGGGGGTACGAAATTATTATCAACTAAAAAAATTTCCCCTCGGTACATATATGAAAATATATCAATTTCGAGGTAGAGCGAATTAGATATAAAGGACATTTGTAGCTCGAATGATTTATATGAATCACGGTGATGTGATAAATATTCATATATAATATCTATATATATATACATATATATATATATATATATATATATATATATATATATATATATATATATATATATATAAAAGATGGCGTTGAATGCATATGCGTAATTGTGTGTTTATAAGCGTATTGCAATCCAGTGTTTTACAAGAGTACGGTACTTTATAATTCTAATAATATCTACGTCCTCAAAAACAATTCCTAAATCACTGGAAAAATTCGGTGGTTTTACGCTTAGCGATTTCAGCAAGGTTACCTGGCAACGCGTTTGTAAAGACACGAGATACCCAATGGCTATGAATACCGGAGCAGAAAGAAATGAGGGCATAGCACTGCCTGAGCATCAAGCAGACGCCTTTTGAAAGCAATTCTCCCCAGATTTCTATCCTCCGTTGTTCTTGCCACTCGTTGATGTTGGTCTAAGTCATCTCGCCAGCGGGTTTTATGTCTTCCTCGGTTTCTTGTGTATCCTCGTGGCGTCCAGAAGGTTGTTCGTGATGTCCATCTCCCCTATTGAGTATGAGTCATATCAAACCTTAATCTAATTGTCTTCTTCCTTATCAAGGTTGTCATGCAAATGGCATGTCAAATCTAAAAGAGCATCCCAGGTACCTAATTGTCTCTTGTATGCATATTGACTGTTAGCTAACATTCCTTTGGGTTCCATATACTTGAATAGTGGCCTCAATCTAAGTTTCCTTGCAACTTTGGAGGGCGTAAGGAGAATAGAAGTTGGCATGCAATTACTGCAGTCTGCAAATATGCCACACTTTGAGCAGGAACTGTATTGCTAAGCTTGCGCTCATCAGCAAAGATTACAGTACATCGACATCGAAACCTGTAGAATCTATCAACAAAGGAAAAAAACCATCAGGATCTTTTCATACCAAGAACGAAATGTAAATTTTGTAAGAATGGATTCAGGATGAAAAATATCCGGGAGAGGGGCAGAGATCCTCAGCTGATTATTTAACTTCAAAAGCTCGATGGAGCAGTTCAGCCATATCCGTAGGGCCAGTAACAAAATCTACCATCATCTGTTAAGAGTTTTGGGATGGAAGCAGAGTCTGAAAAGTAAAAAAAAAAAAAAAATAAATAAAAATAAACACTTATTTGGTAGCTCCTCCTGATTATTTTCTTCTCAAGGAAATTATATCAGCTGAATAATATCTTTAGCAAAAGAACACGGGATGCTGTAAAAGTAGTAATACAAAAAAATTTATATTTGAGAATTCCCAGTACTTAAAAGATTTCTACATCAGTATCGTTCTTTCGTAAGTGTTCAAGATATACTAAAAGTATAAGACACTATTTTCCTGAGGCAACGATGTTTAATAAGGAGTTTAAAAGAAACTTAAAATCTCTCTCTCTCTCTCTCTCTCTCTCTCTCTCTCTCTCTCTCTCTGTGTGTGTGTGTAAGTGTGCGTGGGGGTGTCTGAGTGTCTAGGTACTCCATTATGGATTTTGTTGGTTCCAAAGGATTTAATCCAAAAAGTAGACATTTTTAGCTAATTAACGCCTTATTATATTTCTTACAAGCACTTATACTTCTGTATTACAAAGCAGTGACGTCTTCCTTGTAAAATGACTAGGAAAAAATAGTGATTATATGTATATATGTTTATGAATAACTTGATCACGAAATATATAAGACGTGATGCTATGTATAATGTATAAATAAAGGTAATGCCACAGAAGAAAACGAAAAACGAGAACTGCCTGAGATCCTTTGGTCTTAACGACCCTTTACTTAAGGCAACACTCTTTAGTAAAGGAACGTTAAGACCGGAAGATCTCAGGCAGTTCTCGTTTTTCATTTTCCACTGTGGCTTTACGTTTTATATATGTATATATATATATATATATATATACATATATATATATATATATATATATATATATATATATATATATATATATATATATATATATATATATATATATATATATATATATATATATATATATACTATACTTGATACGTGGTTTTGTCTCAAACCCTAGTTGTTAAGAAATATATATATATATATATATATATATATATATATATATATATATATATATATATATATATATTATAATTCTGTTCTATGCATGTTTTTGGACTTTGTATGGCTTCATTTTAGTTTTTGTTATGATAAATCTATGTTTAAGTTTGTGACCGTGTAATATCCGATAATCCTGCATTATCTCTTTGATTTTTACTCTTTTGGCAATTGACCATCTGGTATTCGTGATCCTTTTGTTTTACCTGGTAACTTTCTATCCAACTGCATATTATTCGTTCCTTGACAATGTCTTACTGAAGACAAAACCGTTTGGATTTCTGCCTATCATTTTCCTGTGGTATTCGCTTACATATATATGTATATATATATATATATATATATATATATCTATATATATATATGTATAATGTAATTTAAATTCAATTTTCATGTATACATATGCAGCTAAGCGACTGCTGACTATAGCATCATTATACAGCTCTTGATAACTTCGCCAGAACACCTAATCTAACAAGTATATTTTTATTGTCAGATAAACCGATAAAATCACAGACACACACACACACACACACACACACATATATATATATATATATATATATATATATATATATATATTATATATATATATGTATATATATATATAATAATAATATATCTGACTCACATCAGGATCGAACCCAGGAAGGCTTTAAATGAGTTTTCTCCAGCTTCCCGACTCAGCAGTGACCCAACGTGATTGTGTGTTGATTATATATATATATATATATATATATATATATATATATATATATATATATATATATACATTATATAATGTGTGTGTATATATATATATATATATATATATATATATATGTGTGTGTGTGTGTGTCTGTGTCTGTGTGCATATTTATGTGTATATATATATATATATATATATATATATATATATATATATATATATATGTATATATATATATATATATAATGTATATATATACTATATATATATTATATATATCCATGATAATGCTAAGTAGTTACAGTAATCTATAAATTTGCAATGTCAGTATCTGGAATATTTTAACAGTTGAACACAATATTGGTATCGAAAGAAGCAATTTTTCGATGTCTAGTTTTTTTTTTCATTTTTCACTAAAGGATAATTAAAGTATGCATTAATGATTATTTTCTTTTTATTAAGAAGTGTTACCATCCATAGCCACCATAACGTCCTCCGAATCCTCCAAGTCCTCCAAGGCCTCCGAATCCTCCAACGGTAACGACTCTGCTTACTACGGGTCTAAGTGATTGCAAAAGCATGAGTTCGACTCAGGTTTGATATGGCTAGAACGTCATTCAAAATATGTCACAAGGTGATGGAAACTAATTTACTTCATAGTGGAAAGATTAATTGACA
>NC_087200.1:94806217-94841217 GCF_015104395.2 Macrobrachium nipponense | reverse complement strand
GTTTAAGTATGATGGTATGTTAAGACATAACCTAGTAAGAAATAACAACAACCACGATAAAAATCCCGTAGTGCCAGGCGTCTATGAATTACCCTGCAAAGATTGTAAAGGAAATTATTTTGGTGAAAGAGGACGAAGTCTAACTACACGCTTAGAGGCCAAATACGGTCTTCAAGTAATTTCAGTCTGAGAGTGAATTATTACGTGATAAATTTGGCTGACAAATTTCAGTCCATGCGCAACAAGCTGACAACTACAATATTTTAAGTTGAAAACAGAATCTTTTATTTACATATGTTAGAATTTTCATATATTTTAGGATATCTAAGGATATTTTCATATATTTTAGGATATTTTCACTAGAATTACTGGCCCAATGCATAATTCTATTGAAAATATCCTAAAATATATGAAATGTTTCACATATCTAAATAAAAGATTCTGTTTTTAACTTAAAATATTGTAGTTGTTAGCTTGTATGATAATTAAATTGAACATACATATGATATACGTCAATACTCTCTCTATTATTATTATCATGAATTCACATGGAACAAGCACACACAATCCATTGACTTGAAATTTAAGCTTCCAAATAAGATTGGTTTCACTCTCCCACCACAGACCCCATACTGCAGCAGTAACTGATCATGATACAGAGCCAGTGATTTTTCATCGCACTGGGTGAGACGCAAACCCCCAACATCTAAGTGGCATACCACGACACTAGCCACTACACAAGCGGACCAGCTGAGAAGGTTATAAGAAGTCTAGAAACTTTCAAGTAGACATCCCTGAGTTACCGCTAAACTGGACCAGACATTAACCTCCCGAAAGCAAGAACCAAAAAAACGCGTAAAAAAAAAAAAAAAAAAAAAAAAAAAAAAAAAAAAAAAAAAAAAACTGGATCATAAAAAAAAATTAGCGTAATTTTTTTCGCCCGGCCATTCAGCTAACTCATCCCCCCCAAGGCACAAGTTGCCCGTTAAGTATAAATCCCAGAGGAGAACTGGCCCACTGCATAATCCTTCTTCAGGAGTCTCAGAAGACACACATTCAACGATGACCTTCCTTCGCTCAGCAGTGAGTATATTTTGAAGGAAATATATGAAACATTGTAGACTACTATTCACTTTCAATATTTCTTCAGATTCGTGGAATATGTAAATTATAAATCAAAGCGCAAGGCACAATAAATGTATAATGCTACTTTTTTCATCCCCACACCCACCCTCTAATACTTATACATATTATAAATGAATATGATATCAGATCCTTTCCAACGATCCATTTGTTACTAGATTATCAACTTCCATTTCTTCTGACAGTTTGTGGTCGCCATTGTTATGGCTGTGGTCTGCTCATCCCTGGCACTCCCTGGGGGATTAGGCTACGGATTAGGTGGATTCGGTGGAGGATTGGGCCATGGATTGGGTGGTGGATTTGGCGGAGTCACAGTAGTCCGGTAAGCAGTCAATCCCTGACCTGTTTAAATATCATGAGCTCTTTTATACATGTCCATTTAAATCTTGCTGAATGTAAACAATGATTTTCCTTTATGACGGGTAACGGATTAAATATGATTAATCTCTCCATTATCAAGTAAATTACTTTCCATAATTTCAATGTCTATTTGACAGTGACGCATTAGCTTTATCAAACCTGAGTCTAATTGTCTTCTTCCGCCATCTCATAGACCCGTGGTAAGCAGAGTTGTTACCGTTAGCAAGGGAATCGGACACGGTGGATTCGGAGGACTTGGAGGATTTGGAGGACTTGGAGGATTTGGAGGACTTGGAGGAGTGCGTTATGGTGGCTATGGATGGTAACATTTCCCAATAGCCGACGAATAAAAATTTAATTTAAAAAATCAAATAGTAATACATGTTTTCTTATCCATCACTCAAAAACGTCAAATCATTTTTAGAAATTTCCATTTTCAAAGCAATATTGAACACAGCAAAATAAAAAAAATAAATAAAAAAAATCGGTGGAACTCTGTGATTTATGTTTAGCATTAATGACAGCTTAATTAAGCTCTTAGTGTTATGCCTCTTCCTAAGTTTGAAGGAAAGTAGAGGAAAAACGGAAATAAAAAGTGACAGGTAACAGAAGTGAAAAAAGGAATATACAGATAATGCCGATTCATCAACAAAAGATTGTTTATTACTGTGCTTCCTGGTTATTTTTCCACTGGAAAATAATGTCAATACAATCATAGCTTGTAAGGCTATATAAAAGCTTTGGAACCCTTCCCTGGGTTGTTCCTCTTCAGTCTAATGAACAAATTTAAATTGAAATGCATCTAGTAGGTAAACAAAACAAAGATGCCAAGAATTGCTTCCCCGTCAGACAGATTTCCAAATAACACGGTTCTGAAGAAAGTAGTCAATGGCCCAACTAGGTAATTTCGTCTAATCTGTTGTTATAGCTGGCTGTTGTTATATACTGGCTATCCAGTACCTGGAAAGTGGGAGGAGAGGGAAATGCAGAGCAGCATCAGGTAAGAGAAAAACAGAGCCCTGTTTTAAAACTAAAATCCCTAACAAGCGACCTGAGTATGTAAAAATGGACAATTGGGTCCTCGTTAACAAACGACTTGTTAATTTTGAAGGACTCTCTCAAGTTGATGGTGGCGCCTTCAACTAAGCGTCTGGTGTTTACATTGTTGGTTTTGACAATAATATTGGCTGCATTCCACTCCGGTCTATGATCATTGTTAAATGCGTGTGTCACTATTGCGCTGAATGCAATGAAAATGCTCGTTTATGTTCCTCTAAGCGTGTAGTTAGACTTCGTCCACTTTCACCAAAATAATTTCCTTTACAATCTTTGCAGGGTAATTCATAGACGCCTGGCACTACGGGATTTTTTATCGTGGTTGTTGTTATTTCTTACTAGGTTATGTCTTAACATACCATCATACTTAAACACAATCTTAAAACCACTAATATTCTTTACATTACGGCTGAGAGCAATTAATATATATCTCTTTGGTTTTTCCCCGTTGTTATCTGTGGGTAGATAGAAAGACCTCCTGGCTCGCGAGATGTCCATTTCAATAAAATGGGAAGGATATCTGATGCTCGTGAATGTTGCCATTATACGCTGTGGTTCTCCATCTACAGGGTGGTCCGAAAGTCTTTTTACCCCTACCAAAAAGTACCAACAATAGAGGAACAAGTATTGCAATAATATAAAATCATATCATGGATTCAGTTTATTTTTGTTACCCCTAAACATTGTTTTAATGTTTACGTTTTTTTGTCCTAATATTGTTTTTTTTTTTTTTTTAAATGGCTGTAAGCAAATAAACTTAATTCAGTACATCTCTATTGCTATATTATCTGTTCTTCTATTGTATCAGTGTTCTTATTTCGGTCTATTGTTCGTACAGTTCATAAACTGAACCCAGGATATGTATTTTGTATTATTGCAATAGTTGTGTCTCTATTGTTGGTACTTTTTGGCAGGAGTAACAAGACTTTCGGACCACCCTGTACATATTAGGGGTCACATCCTGATGAGGTATTACTTGATGCAACATTACGTCAGCCTGTATGGCGATCCAGTTCGTAGCAGCCAGATATAACAACAGAGAAGAGGAAATGACATAAGATAAGTTGGGCCAATGACCACTTTCTTCATCACCGTGTTCGTTGGAGATCTGGTTGCAGGGGGTAACAATTCTTGGCGCCTTTGTCTTGTTTACCTAGAGGCATTTTATGTTAAATTTGTTCATTAGACTTAAGAGAAACCCAGGCAAGGGGTCCAAAGCTTTTATATAGTTTTATAAAGTTTTACTACTGCTACCATCAGTATATTATTGTGGACCTTAAAGGACATTACTTGTGTCCTCGTAATTGAGAGTTCTAGCCAATAGTAGCTTTACCGAGAAAGCGCAAGATTCCTAAAAAATAGATGATTTCAACAAGTCATTTAGATATTCTAAAAAACAAGAAAGCGAAGTCAATTTTTTTCATCAATACCTTCTCATGGTCATGAAGCGAAAACGTCATTGCGTTGTTCCAAGTCATAAGTTTAAAGGCTCGTTAGATTTTTTTAATTGACGATGGTTAATGAAATGCTAGAAGCTAAGACAACTGAGAGGCAACTTTTATCATCTGTCTTGCATTATGATTAAATCCTCAAAAACCAGAAAAGCCTGTCAACTTTTATAGAACGCCAGGCAGAGAGAGGGAGAGAGAGAGAGAGAGAGAGAGAGAGAGAGAGAGAGAGAGAGAGGCGGGGCGGGGGGCGGGAGGCCTTCTCAAATCACTGATACGAGACAATTAATTACACATGCAACATGATGTAATCTAAGGTGATGGATTCATGAAAGAACAGCACAGCCTTTAAAATAATAAATGATAACTTTACAAAATAAAGATTCATAATAGACACACACACATGTATATGTGTGCGTGTGTATATATGTGTATTCAAATATGAATATCGCTTTTACTGAATCTTAGGATGATTTGCCCATAAATAACCTGACTAGGACTCGAACATAAGACTCTTCGGGTTAGCAGCAAGGTGATAGTGACCTCATCCATTCTACCACAGATAGAGATATTAATAGAAGTCGGTTTCGATTGTAATGTGCACGTTAAGCACAGCAGAACTCCTACCCCAATTCCTGACTCCAGATACGTTATAAACCTCTTGATAACTTGTAAGATTGGTAGACAAACACATACTTTTTAGAGTTAGATTGTGTTGGCAATGCAATAACACGGGCTGTTTATCGTATGAAGAGCACAAGAAACAAACAAACAAAAAATTAAAAAAATTAAAAAAATTATTTGTGCTTGTATCTATGATTACAGAGTGTAAAGGAAAGCTACGATAGTTTACATAGTTGGCAGTAGAAATTAAAGCTTCTTTATAAGTAAAAGTAACCTTAGGAAAATACAACAAAGAGACCTTAACAAAGTATATGATTGGGCAGAGGTAAATAGGATGGCATTTAACTCTGGTAATTTGAATCAATAAATTATGGAGACAGAGAAGGAAAGCTATATGCATATAGGGGACCTAATAATGAGACAATCATAAATAAGGAAGCAGTTAAAGACCTTGGTGTGATGATGAATAGGAACATGTTATGCAATGATCAAATAGCAATTCTATTGGCAAAATGTTAAAAAAGCAAAAACTGGGTAGTTGTTTGTGGTACGGCACTTCAAAAACAAGGAAAAGTGAAGACAAATTGATTTATGCTTTATAAAACATATGTTCGTAGTCCACTTTAATATTGCAATATGATATGGTACCCATACTATCAAAAGGATATTGCACAAATAGAGTAGTACAAAGGTCCTTTACAGCTAGAAAAGAAGAAGTTAAGGATTCGACTACTGGAAAGACTACAATCCCATAAAATTATATAGTCTAGAAAGGAGAAAGAGAACGCCTACATAATAATTCAGGCATGGAAACAGATAGAAGGAATAGCCGAAAACATCATGGAGCTAAAAATATCAGAGAGAGCAAGCAGAGGTAGATTAATAGTGCCCAAAACTGTACCAGGAAAAATAATGAAGGCACACAGGACATTAATCCACTACGCACCAGCATCGATAATGCAGCGTCTATTCAATGCGTTGTCAGTTCATCTGAGGAATATATCAGGAGTGAGCGTAGATGTGTTGAAGAATGAGCTCGATAAATATCTAAGCTGCATCCCAGACCATCCAAGATTGGAAGATGCAAAATATACCGGAAGATGTACTAAACTCTCTGGTAGACATATAGAGGTGCCTCACACTGAGGGACCTGCTGCAACCCGAACAAGATGTAAGGTCTGTAAGGTCTCTGTGTGTGTGTGTGTGTGATATAATATATATATATATATATATATATATATATATATATATTATATATATATATATATATATATATATATATATATATATATATATATATATATACGGGAATTGCGATGTCACTATACCAAGCATTTTAGTTGCTTTTAAAAGGAAAATATACCGAGAAGTATTTTTCCTTTTTTCTTTTATTAAAGGATAAGGAATATTTGTTTTTTTATTCTTTTTAAGTTTTTATTCGGGGTTTATTGACAAATATTACCATCCATAGCCACCATAACGTCCCCCATATCCTCCAAGTCCTCCAAGTCCTCCAAATCCACCAAGGCCTCCGAATCCTCCGTGTCCGACGGTAACGACTCTGCTTACCACGGGACTGTGAAACGATGGAAGGAAGATCATTAGACTCAGGTTTGATAGGCTTTGGTATCACTCTTAAAATAAGCAAATCGATGAAGGAAAGCAATTTAATTCATAATTCAAAGACTAATTGACATTTAATTAAAGACCGCAAACTGATTATATGGGAAAATAATCAACATTAATTTTCATTCATATATTTTAAATTGACTTTTATTGTAAGAATAAAGGAGAGAGTAAGATATGAGAGCTTACCGGACAATCGTAGTAACTCCGCCATATCCTCCACCCAATCCGCCAAATCCTCCACCCAGTCCGCCTAATCCATAGCCTAATCCACCAGGCATGGCCAAGGCAGAGCAGACCACAGCCATAACAATGGCGACCACAAACTGTGTCAGGAGAAAACAATTGGATTATTGGTAAAGATCTAAATATCATTTTCATTTATTATTACATATAAGTATTTCAGTTAGGACAATACTGATCGGGAATGATATTATATAATATATATATATATATATATATATATATATATATATATTTATATAATTTACTATATATATTACTATATAGATATATATATATATATATATTATATATATTATATATATATATAAAAATAGAGAGAGAGAGAGAGAGAGAGAGAACAAGTGGAATAAGCCAGAGATATAAGAATGTTGTGAGCATCTCTATACATCTAGAGACGTGAAGGAAAGGATCAATCCTTTGGCATTTTATGAATACTAGACTGTAATCAGCTCTCCATTCATAACTAATGAACAACTATTGTCAATCAAAGTTGGTCTACGGATGTGTCTCTGCTTACTTCTTTGTTATACTATACTTATCTGAATGCGATAGGTAATGGTGAATATCACCTATAACCTTCGGAAACTAATACAAGAAAACTTCAATAAAATGGTAATTTTTAGTAAACTTATAAAATCATGAGTTTCCAGTTGAATTACAGCATATTATATTTATGGTTAGAATTCCCTTCGAGAATATTATACAAAATAAACTTACGATTGAACGAATGGAGTTCATGGTTGGAGGATTGCTTTCAGAAGGTGTCTGCTTGATGCTCAGACAGTGCTATGCCCTTCTTGCTTTCTGCTCCAGTATTTATACCCACTGGGCGTCTCGCGTCCTTCCAAAGGCGTTGCCAGGTAACCTTGTTAAAGTAGGTAACTGCAAAACCACCAACTTTTTTCAGCATTGTGGGAGTTGATCCTTTATTTTTTTTTTTTGTTTTTGAGTCGTAAGGAATTACTAGATTTATAATTGTGTCCGAATTGTACTCTAATAATACATTTATTACAGTTTGCCTGTAAACACAGATTTCTGAATATGCATGCAGGTATGTACTAAATCTGAATACGTTTATATATACACACAAATATACATACATATACAGACATATATATACATAAATATATACGTGTGAGTGTGTGTGTATAGTGCTCTTGTGATAGACTGGATTACAGTTTGTCTGTAAACATATATTTATGCATTTGCACTCACTTGTATACTGAATTTGAATAGTTTCGTTTATATATATATATATATATATATATATATTATAATTATATATATATACAATTTATACACGTTTAATATATAAACATACAAAATATACATTCATGCACACAAATAATATATAATATAGTATAATATTAATATATTATAATATTATAATGTGTTAATTTATAATTATATATGTAATAATATAAAGTATATGTATTATACGTTGTGAGTGTGGTTTGTTGTGTATAGTGCTCCTGTGATACTCTGGATTACAGTTTGCTTGTAAACTTAGATTTATGCAATATATTATATATATAATATATATATATATATATATACACACATATAAATGTTATAAACAAACACGCATGTATGGGTATGGGCCACACTCCCGAAACGATTGTGGACTTACGTCATTGGTCCCTCTCTTCCCTCCCCTCCACCCCCCCCCCCCCCTTTCCTATTGCAAACTTGATGCGTGTACGTAAGTATAGGAGCTACTCACTATCTGATCAAAATGTTCATCGTGTAATGATTGAAACAAAAAATAAAAGAACTTACACAGAATTCCCAAAACAGCTGCGTTCTTATTTTGAGGAGAGAAGAGAAATGAAAGTCTCATTAATGGTAGATAACTTATAAAAAGATATCAAAATATTAACTGAGCCATTCTAAGTAAATATTACTTGATCTTTAAAAGCAAAGATGAAACGAAAGAATTTGAGAAACTGCCTGCATAAATGCAACAGGGGATCTCCAGAATGATACATTTGTAGGAGATGTTGTGCTTGCACTAAGTTTATGTATAGAACTTTCAAATATCCCGTCAGGAGTAGAAATCGTACCATTAAGAATTTGACTGGCAAATTCCATCACTTGTACTTACGTGAAACCAACCACTAAAATGTTTAAAAGGTGTATTGAGTCCTTTACTTAGATATTTTAGAAGTTTAAACATTTAGAACATTCTTATTGGTTAAAATGTATATTGCAGTAGGTATAGTACATGTATAAGTCATTACTTGAATAAAAATAAAGAAGTGCTATTTTAATGATACATTCCTAAGATACCGCTAAACTGGACGAGACGACAACCTCCCGAAAATAGGAACGAAAAAATGAGGAAATAAAACTGATGAAAACATCCACTACTCTTGCGTATCTTTTTTTTTAAGCCCGACCATTCAGCTGTCTCATCTACCCAAGGGCGTAAGTTTCCCGTCAGGTATAAATACCAAGGGAGAACTGGCTCGCAGCATAATCCTTCTTCAGGAGCTCCAGAAGACACACATTCAACGATGAACTTCCTTCGCCCAGTCGTAAGTTTATCTTGATCTTCGAAGTACATGAAAATTATAAAACCACTTTTTGTTCACCAAAATGAGAGATTCTATAAATGCTGTATGTAAAGTTTTGATCCTCTCTCTCTCTCTCTCTCTCTCTCTCTCTCTCTCTCTCTTTATATTCACTCCTGATCACTGTTGACCAAACTGACATAGTCATTAGTATTAGTATATGAAAATGATGTCGGATCATTACCAGTGATCCTCTTGTTACTAAATACTCAACCTCCATTGCTCCTCACAGTTTGTGGTGGCCATTGTTATGGCTGTGGTCTGCTCAACCCTCGCCATGCCTGGTGGATTAGGCTTGATTAGGCGGATTGGGGTGGAGGAATTTGGTGGGAGGATTAGGATATGGTGGAGTCACTGTAGTCCGGTAAGCTATCTATACACTTTCTCTTTTAGGGTATTCCTTTATTTAAGTCGTTTAAATGTGACCGTTTGAATCTTGCTGAATATAAATAGTGATTTTCCCTTATTCTTAACTTTCGGCATTGAATTAAATGTCAATTAATCTTTCCACAATGAAGTAAATTAATATCCATCACCTTGTGGTATATATTGAGTGATGTTATAGCCACATCAAACCTGAGTCTAACTCTATGCCTCTGCAATCACTTAGACCTGTGGTAAGCAGAGTCGTTACCGTTAGCAAGGGAATCGGACACGGAGGATTCGGAGGCCTTGGAGGATTTGGAGGACTTGGAGGACTTGGAGGATTTGGAGGACGTTATGGTGGCTATGGATGGTAACACTTTGCAATAAAAAGAAAATAATAATTAATGTATACTTTAATTATCCTTCAGTGAAAAATAAAAAAACAAACTTTTCATCGAAAAATTGCTTCTATCGATACCATATTGTGTTCAACTGCTAAAATATTTCAGAAACTGACATTGCAAATTTATAGATTCCTGAAACTATGCTGAGTATTACTATGTATATATATATATATATATATATATATATATATATATATATATATATATATATATATATATATATATATAATTCTTCTGTAAATGCTCGTTTACTCCTAGAAAATGTAGTTAACACTGAAAAATTTGGCCTTGAATGGAGGACGAGAGATGAGAACAAAAAGAAAACAAAAAAACTACTAGGGCGTAAGGCCGATATTACTGAGGAAGGAGGAATTTACATAAAAGTTGGACTTTAGTTTTAAATGCCCTGTATTTACATTAATTTACAGAGGTCCAGGAGACTAATAAGGGGGTTGATTGGTCGATAAACCGGAAAACACATGGCTAGGGCAATCCAGACACGGCGCTCAGAAGTTTGCGCTAATGGAATGAAAATGCAAGCTTGCTCCAAAGGTTTCCAATTTCTACCACAATCAGGCACGTTGTTTGTCTGCAAAGTGAGGACACTGGCATAAGGCGGGGGCACACGAGGATGAACGTTACACACTACTTTCTTTCAGTCAAAAGTTTACAGGCCACTCACTGGGGAAAGAAATGACTGGGAATTTACACAAAGAGAACTATTTCGTTACTTGAATTTACTAGGGGAATGTTTCTAGTTTCACAAGTGGATTAATCACAGAATTGAACCCAGATGGGGGGAATGAGAAACTAAACAAAGGAGGAGCCGTCGCCCTGGAAAAATGGAAATAGAATACAGACAAAGGTAAAACAATTCCTTGGCTGAACTGGAAATTACTCCACAACCTGGTAAATTCCTGGTCTTGGGCACTCTCTTCCCTTTGGTCTCTTGTGCAAATATGGAAATTTAAAACATACTTGGGACTTCCCAGAGGAGAACAGGGGGGAGCAGAAGGGGGGAGAAACGGCATCTGCAGGGTGAGATTGCGGGAGCATTCGACCTCTCTTAGGTCTACTGTGCTTCTGAGGCTGAGCCGCTGGCTTCCGATCCTTTTAAATCCTCGTCTCTGTGGGGGGTAATTCCGACAACCAGTGGGAGAAGAGATGTTTTTCGAGCGAATGGATGGCTACAGTTCAAAGGGGCAACCTGCCATATAGACAAAGATTGGCATTGGAACTGGTAAAAGTCCTTACTTTCTTGGTTCTGGGCTTAAAAATCTTGGAAACTAGAATATATCATATATATAGATATAATCAGATATATATTTAAGGGGGGGATATTATTATATAATTTATCTTTAATATATATATATATATATATATAATATTATATGTATAGTATATATTAATTTATAATATAAATATAAAATATTGTGCATATATTACATCTTTACATGCATGGCATACATACCGAGATATAATATATTATATATTTAGATATATTTAATATATTAATATATATATATTTAGAGGACAATTAATTAAACAAGCAACATGATGTAATCTAATGTGGAGGATTCGATAAAGAACAGCAAGCCTGTATAATTATATATATATAATAATATAATTATATATCTATATAATATATAATATTATATATATAATATAATAACGAGACAATTATTAAACATGCAACATGAGTTATTCTAAGGTGATGGATTCATGAAAGAGCAGCAGCCTTTAAAATAAACAAAATGAAAAACTTTACCAAAATAAAAGATTCATAATAGGAACAACACACACTGTATATGTATGGTATGTCCGTGGTGTGTTAATATGTGTATTAAAATGAATATCGCTTTTATGAATCTTAGGATGAATTTGCCAATAAATGACCTGGAATAGGACCAAACATAAGACCTCTTCGGGTAGCAGCAAGGTGATAGTGACTATACATTTCTACCACAGATAGGGGGGTTATAATAGAAGGCCGGTTTCGATTAACTGTGCCAACCGTTAAGCACCAGCAGAAATCCCTACCCCAATTCCTGAACTCCAGATACGTTATAAACCTCTTGATAACTTTGTAAGATTGGAGCAAGACATACTTTTTAAAGAGTTAGATTGTGTTGGGCAATGCTTAACACGGGTGTTCATGTATGAAGAGCAACAGAAAACAAACAAAACAAAAAATAAAAAAAATTAAAAAAAATTATTTGGGCTTTATCATAAATTGACAAAGAGTGTAAAGGAAGCTACGAAGTTACATAGTTTGGCAGTAGAAATTAAAGCTCTTTATAAAGTAAAAGTAACCTTAGGGAAAAATACAAAAAGAGGACCTTAACAAAGTAATGATTGGGGCAGAGGTAAATAGGTGGAATTTAACTCTAGGTAATTTGAATCAATAAATTGGAGACAGAGAAGGAAAGCATATGCATATAGGGGACCTAATATGAGGAAAATCCATAAAAAAGGAAAGAAGAAAGACTTTGGTGTGATGATGATAGGAACTGTTTAGCAATGATCAAAATAGCAATTTCTATGGCAAAATGTAAAGCAAAAATGGGTATGTTGTTACGGCACTTCAAAACAAGAAAAAGTGAGCACATGATTTGCTTTATAAAAAAAAGTTCGTAGTCCACTTTAATATTGCAATCTGTTATGAAACCCATTACTATCCAAAAGGATATTGCAACAAATAGAGTATAAAGGTCCTAGTAGAAAAGAAAAGTTAAGGATCTTGACTAGGGAAAAGACTACAATCCCCCCCCTTAAAATTATATAGTCAAAGGGAAAGGAAGAGGAACGTATGATAAATTAGGCATGGAAACAGATAGAAAGGAATAAGCGAAAACACCCTTTTGGGAGCTAAAAAAATCAGAGAGAGCAACCAGAGGTAGATTAATATGCCCAAAAACTGTACAGGAAAAAATAAATGAAAGGCCACACAGGACATTAATCACTACACCAGAATCCGATAATTGCAGCGTCTATTCAATGCGTTGTCACTAATCTGAAGGAATTTCAGGGAGGAGCGTAGATGTTTGAAGAAGAGCTCGACAAAATATAAAGCTGACCCAGGACCATCCAAGGATTTGGAAGGCAAAAATAAACCGGAAGATGAAACTAAGCCAACTCTGGACAATTAGAGGTGTCACACTGAGGGACCGCGGCAATCGAACAAGAATATAAGGGTGTAGGTCTCTCTCCTTCTCTCTCTCTCTCTCCTCTCTCTCTCTGTATATATATATATATAATAATATATATATAGTATATTAGGGATATATATAAAATATATATATATTTATATATATTTATTATTATATATACAGTATACGGGAATTGCGATGTCACTATACAAAGCACTAGTTGCTTTTTAAAAGGAAAAATACGAGAAGTATTTTTCTTTTCCTTTTTCTTTTTATTAAAGGATAAGGAATATTTGATTTTTTCATTTTTTTAAGGTTTTTTATGGCGGGGTTTATTGACAAATATTACCATCCATAGCCACCTAACGCCCCCAATCCTCCAAGTCCTCCAAGTCCTCCAAATCCACCAAGGCTCCGAATCTCCGTGTTCCGACGTAACGACTTGTTCCACGGGACTGTGGAAAACGATGGAAGGAAAGATCTTAGCAGGTTTGATAGGCTTTTGTAATCACTCTTTAAAAAAAGCAATCAGTGAAGAAAGCAATTTAATCCTAATTCAAAGCAACGGACATTTAATTAAAGACCGCAAAAACTGATATATGGGAAAATAATCAACATAATTTTCATCCACATATTTAAATGACTTTATTAACAAAGAATAAAGTGAGAGAGTAAGATATGAGAGCTTACCGGGAACAAATAGTAGTAACTCCGCCATATCCTCCACCCAACGCCAAATCCTCCCACCCAGCCGCCTAATCCCTAGGCCTAACACCAGGCATGGCCAAGGTAGAGCAGACCACAGCCATAAAAATGGCGACCACCAAATGTCCAGGAGAAAAACAATGGATTTATTGGTAAAGATCCAAAATCATTTTCCATTCAATTATTACATATAAGTCAGTTAGGACAAATGATCGGGAATGAATAATATAAATTATATATGTAATTAATATATATATATATATATATAATATATTAATATATTATTGGTATATTGTAATATTAAATAATTATATATTATATATATAATATTATACTATATATATATATATTAATTATAAATATAAATTATAATATATATATAATATAATATATATATATAATATATTAAATGTATAAATAAGAGAGAGAGAGAGAGAGAGGAGAGAGAGAAGAGAACAAGTGGAATAACAGGAGATATAAGAAGTTGTGAGCATCCCTACATCTAGAGACGTGAAGGAAAGTATCAAAATCCTTTGGCCATTTTTTGGAAATACTAGGACTGTAATAAACTCTCCATTCATAAACAAGAACAACTATGGCACAAAGTGGTCTACGGATGTGCCTTTGCTTACCTCTTGTATACTATACATATTGTAGGCCGAAGGTAATGGTGAATACACCTATAACCTTCGGAAAACTTAACAAGAAAACTCAAAATAAAATGGTAAGTTCAGTAAAAACTTATAAAATCCAGAGTTTCCCGTTGAATTACACATATTTATTTATGGTAGAATCCCCTCGAGAATAATACAAAAGAAACTACGATTGAAACGAATGGAGTTCATGGTTGGAGGATTGCTTCAGAAGGGGTCTGATTGATGCAGCCAGTGCTATGCCTTCCTTGCTTTCTGCCTCCGGTATTATACCCAACTGGGCGTCTCGGTCCTTCCAAAGGCGTTACCAGGTAACCTTGTTAAAAGTAGGTAACTGCAAAACCACCAACCCTTTTTCCTCAAATGTGGAGTGCTTTTTTATTTATTTTATTTTTTTTTTTTTTGAAGTCGTAAGGGAGTTACAGTTTTATAAATTGGTGTCCGGAATTGACTCTAATAATACATTTATTTACAGTTTGCCGGACAGATTTCCGGAATATGATGCAGGTATGTACTAAATCTGAATACGTTTATATATAACACAAATATACAAACATAACAGACATAGAATATACATAAAAATATAGTGTGAGGTGTGTGTGTATAGTGCTATTGTGATAGACTGGATTTACGTTTGTCTGTAAACATAATGTATGCATTTGCACCACTTGGTATATAAATCAGAATACGTTTATATATATTATATAATTAATATATATATATATATATAGATATATATATAGTATATATCAATATACACGTTTTATATAACACACAAATATACATTACATGCACCAAATTTAAATAAATTAAAAATAATTTATATAATATCATATAATAATATTATATATAATTATTATATAAGTATATGTATACGTGAGTGGGTGTTTGTTGGTATAGTGTCTTAAATGGATTACTTGGATTACAGTTTGCTTGTAAAATTAGATTATCATATCCCTCAAAATGTATACTAATATATTTATATAATATATATATAAATAATATATATATATATATTATACATATATATATATCCACACGTATAAATGTATAAAACAAAACACGATGTAGGGTATGGGCACACTCCCGAACGATTGTGGGACTTACGGTCATTGTCCATTCCAAACTTGATGCGTTACGTAAGTATAGAAGCTACTAATCTGGATCTAAAATGTTCATCGAAATTGACTGAAAAAAAAATAAAAGAACTTTTAAGAATTCCCAAAACAGCTGGTTCTTATTTTGGAGGAGAGGAAGAGAAAGAAAAGTTCATTAATGGTAAGAATATTTATAAAAAAATATCAAAATATTAACTGGCCATTTAAGTAAAATTATTACTTATTTTAAAAGCAAAAGATGAAACGAAAGAATTTGAGAAACTGGCCTGCATAAACAACAAAGGGGAAAATCTTCCAGAATGATACATTTGTAGGGAGGTGTTGTGCTGCCAATTTAGTTTATTATAGAACTTTCAAAATCCCGTCAGGGAGTAGAAATTCGTCCAATAAGAATTTGACTGGCAAAATTCCATCACTTGAATTACGGTGAAACCAACCACTAGAATGTTTAAAAGGTGTATTGAGTCCTTTACTTAGATATTTTAGAAAGTTTAAACATTAGGAACATTTTATTGGTTAAAAAGTATATTGCAGTAAGGTAATAGGACATTGTAATAAGTCATTATTGAATCAAAATAAAGAAGTGCTATTTTAAGATACTTCCTAAGGATACGCTAAACGGACGGAGGACAACCTCCCGAAAAAAGGGAACGAAAAAATGAGGAAATAAAACTGATTGAAAAACATCCAATACTCTTGCGTATCTTTTTTTTTTAACCCGGACCCATTCAGCTGTTTCATTACCCAAGGCGGCAAGTTTCCCGTCAGGTATAAAATAACCAAGGGAGAACTGGGGTTTCCCCCCGGGCAAGAAAAATTCCTTAAAGGGCTCCAGAAGGCACACCATCAAACGAGAAAACTTCCTTCGCCCGTCGTAAGTTTATCTTGATTTCGAAGACATGAAAAAATTATAAACCACTTTTTGTTCACCAAAATGGAGATTATATAAATGCTGTATGTTAAAGTTTTGATCCTTCTCCTCTCTCTCCTCTTCTCTCTTCTCTCTTCTCTCCTCTCTCCTCTTCTTTATTATTCAATCTGATCCGTGACCCCCCAAACTGGACATAGTCATTATATTAATATATAAAAGATGCGGATAATTAACCAGTGATCCTCTTGTTACTAAATACTCAACCTTATTTGTCCTCACAGTTTGTGGTGGCCATTTGTTATGGCTGGGTTGGCTCAACCCTCGCCAATGCCTGGGGATTGGCTAGATTAGGCGGATTGGGGGAGGATTGGGCGGATTTGGGTGGAGGATTAGGAATTGGGAGTCACTGTAGCCGGTAAGCTATCTTTGCACTTTCTCTTTTAGGTTATTCCTTTATTTAAGGTCGGTTTAAATGGACCGTTTGAATCTTGTGAATATAAATAGTGATTTTCCCTTATTCTTAACTTTCGGCATTGAATTAAAATGTCAATTAAACCTTTCCACAATGAAGGTAAATTAATATCCATCACCTTGTGATATATATTGAATGAGGTTATAGGCCAACAAACCAGGTCTAATTCTATGCCTCTGCAAAAACACTTAGACCTGTGGTAAGCAGAGGCGTTCCCGTTTAGGCAAGGGAATGGGACACGGAGGATTCGGGGGCCTTGGAGGATTTGGAAGGAACTTGGAGACTTGGAGGATTTGGAGGACGTTATGGTGGGCTATGGATGGTAACACTTTGCAAATAAAAAGAAAAAATAATTAATTGTTTTACTTAATTATTCCTTAGGTGAAAAAATGAAAAAAACAAATTTTCAATCGAAAAATTGCTTCTTTCGATACCATATTGTGTTTCAAAATGCCAAAAATTTCAGAAAATGACATTGCAAATTATAGATTCCTGAAAAAATATGCTGATATTACTATAAATAATAATATATAATATAATATATATAATAATATAATTAATATTATATATATTATTCGAAATGCTCGTTTTATCCAGAAAAATGTAGTTAACACTGAAAAATTTGGCCTTGAATGGGGACGAGGAGATCAGAACAAAAAGAAAACAAAAAAAACCACTTAGGGCGTAAGGCCGATAATTACTGAGGAAGGAGGAATTTAAAAAAAGTTGGGAATTTAGACAAATGCACTGTATTTACATTAAATTTTACAGAGGTCCGGAGGACAATAAGGGGGTTGATTGGGCGAACACCGGAAAAACACATGGCAGGGGAACCAGACACGGTGTCAGAAGTTTGCGCTAATGGTTGAAAATGCAAGCTTGCTCCAAGGGGTTTCCCCAATTTCTACCACAA
The DNA here is from genome assembly GCF_015104395.2 of Macrobrachium nipponense. Taxonomy (NCBI): domain Eukaryota; kingdom Metazoa; phylum Arthropoda; class Malacostraca; order Decapoda; family Palaemonidae; genus Macrobrachium; species Macrobrachium nipponense. The sequence continues at coordinate 94,823,490 of NC_087200.1, read as the reverse complement.
CAGGCACGTTGTTTGTCTTGCAAAATTCCAGGACATGGCCTAAGGCGGGGGGCAACACGAAGTGAAACGTTACACACTCCTTTCTTTCAGTCAAAAGTTTAAAGGCCATCACTGGGGAAAGAAAATGACTGGGAATTTACCACCAAAGAGAATTATTTCGTTACTTGGAATTATAGGGGAATGTTTTCTAGTTTCAAAGTGGATTTCACAGAATTGAACCCAGATGGGGGGAATGAGAAATAAAAAAGGAGGAGTCGTCGCCTTGGAAAAATGGAAATAGAATACAGACAAAGGTTTAAAACCAATTTCCTTGGCTGAAAACTGGAATTACTCTCACAGTACCTGTATCCTTGGTCTGGGGAAGTTCTTCTCTGTTGGTCTCTGTGCACATTGGAAATTTAAAAATATTGGGCTTCCCCAGAGGAGAACCAGGGGGGAGCAGAAGGGGGGAGGAAAACGGCATCTGCAGGGTGAGATTCGGGAGCATTCGACCCTCTTAGGTCTACGTGCTTGAGGCTAAAGCCGCTGGCTTCCGATCCTTTTAAATCCTTGTCTCTGTGGGGGGTAATTCCCAAAACCAAGTGGGAGAAGAGATAGTTTTTCGAGGAGAATGGATGCTTACAGTTCAAAGGGGGAACAGCATATAGACAAAGAGCAGGAACGGGTAAAAAGTCCTTACTTCCTTGGGTTTGGCTTAAAATCTTGGAAAATATATATATATATATAAATAATTATATATAATTTTATATCATTAAATTTATAATATATATATAATATTATATATTATATATAATATATTTATGATATATTAATTTATAATTTATATAAATATAAAAATTATGTGAATATATCTCTTTAATGCATGCATACATACATAATAATATATAATATATAATAATATAAGATATAAATATATATATATTATATATATATATACGAGGAATACGAGACAATTAACCACAAATGCAACATGATGTTCTAATGTGATGGATTCATGAAAAAACAGCACAGCCTTTAAGTATATTATATAATATAATATAATATAATATATATAATATATTATATTATATATTTATATATAGATACCATATATACGAGACAATTAATTAAAATGCAACATGAGTAATTAAGGTGAGGATTCATGAAAGAACAGCACAGCCTTTAAAAATAAACAATGTAAACTTTACAAAATAAAAAGATTCATAATAACACACAACTGTATATGTGTTATGTATGGTGGCGTGTTTTAATGTGTATTCAAATATGGAATATCGCTTTTACCGAACCTTAGGTGATTTGCCCATAAAGACCTGAATAGGACTCAAACATAAGACTCTTGGGTTAGCAGCAAGGTGATAGTGACCTTCATCCATTTCTACCAAAAAGAGATTAATAGAAGGCCGGTTTCGATTGTAATGTGCACGTTAAGCACGCAGAACTCCTACCCCAATTCCTGTCCGAGATACGTTATAAACATCTTATAACTTGTAAGATTGGTAGAAAAACCAAAACATTACTTTTTAGAGTTAGATTGTGTTGGCAATGCCAATAAACACGGGGTGTTTATCGTAGAAGAGACAAGAAAACAAACAAACAAAAAATAAAAAAAAATTAAAAAAAAATTATTTGGTTGTATCATTGATTACAGAGTGTAAAGGAAAAGCTACGATAGTTTACATAGTTGGCAGAGAAAATTAAAGCTTTTTTATAAGTAAAAGTAACCTTAAGGAAAATACAACAAAGAGACCATAAACCAAAGTATTGATTGGGCATAGGTAAATAGGATGGTATTTAACCTCTGATAAATTTGGAACAATAAATTATGGAGACAGAGAAAGGAAAGCTATATGCATATAGGGGGAACCTAATAATGAGACAATCAAATAAGGAAGCAGTTAAAGACCTTGGTGTGATGATGAAAGGAAAGGCTATGCAATGATCAAAATAAGCAATTCTATTGGCAAAATGTAAAGCAAAAAATGGGTATGTTGTTACGGCACTTCAAAACAAGAAAAAGCTTGAGGGCAAAAAAAAAAAAAAAAAAAAACATTGCTTTATGTTTAATAAAAACTAATGTTCGTAGTCCAACACCTTTTATTTGCCAATTTGTTATGGTACCCATGATTATTCAAAAAAAAATATTGCACCAAAATTTAAGAAGTATGGACCCAAATCTTTACAAAAGGCTAGAAAAGAATGTTAAGTTAAGGAAAATAATTGACTACTGGGAATTCCCACAACCCAGTGGGAGAAAGATAGTTTTTCGAGAGAATGGATTGCTTATTTTTTTTTTTCAGTTCAAAGGGGGCAACAATGATATAGACAAAGATTTGCATGGAAATGGAAAAGTCCATACTTTCCTTGGTTCTGGTTAAAATCTTGAAAAAAACTATATTATATATATAATATATATTTAATTAATATATATATATATATATATATATATTATATATATTATGGTACTATATATATATTAAATAATATAATATATTTATAATATATATATATATATATATATATATAATAATATGTTATAGATATTAATTTAATTATATATAAAATAAATATATGTGCATATATACATATATACATACATACATACATTATATATATATATATATATATATATATATATATATATATATATAGTATATAATAATCAGTACACAATCACGTGTTGAGCAGAAATAATTTATTGAATCACATCAGGATCGAATCCAGGTCGTTTCAGTTGAAAGACCTGCGGTCGATCCTGACAGGATAATTTGAATTAAATTCTGTCAGTTGGGTCACTGCTGGGTCGGGAAGGTGGAGAAAACCCACTGGCCAGGTTTGATCGTGATGTGAGTCAGAATATATATATATATATATATATATATATATTATATATATATATATATATATATATATATATATATATATAGTACTATATATATATATATATTATATATATATATGTATTATTATTATATTATTATTATTATTATTATTATTAGTATTATAAAAGTAGTGTTTTACCAGACCATGGGCTAGAACTAGGACCAAATTGGGTCTTCAGGATAAAATGAAAAATTGCACCAAGGCAAACGCTTTCTTCATACTAGAACACACACAATAAATACATTTACTCATGTTCCCTTACATACATACTAAAACGGTATATTAAAATTCAGAATTAGTTTTAACTTTTTGAATATTTTGTTTTGAAATTCACTAAAAATACTAATGTTTTATTATTTTATCAATTAAATTGCAGTTCCTCAGAAAAGTTAAAACTCGGAACTACCGAAAATGTAAAAGATTCTGACAAAATTTCTTTAGTGTCTTATTTCCAAAAAGTTGACAGTCTCTGCTGGTATCATACTTTGGACACTCGCACAAGACATGTCTGACTGTTACCAACTCTTTGCACTCTGAACACTCGGGAGCAGGGTCGCGTGGGTTGCTCATCAAGTGTCCGTGTGTCAGACGAGTGTGGCCTATACGGAGGCGTGTCAGGATTACTTGAGAATGTCTCTCTCTTTGATATGCTGAATTCCATTTGTAAAACATCCTGTTTCTATTTGTTTTATTTATTATTTTCAGGCTCTTCAGCCCATACGTTTGCCATTATCTACAATTATTGTTTTTATATATCTTATATAATTGCTGGTGGGGATGTTTATTTGCATTTGTATATATATATATATATATATATATATATATATAATATATATATATAGTAATCAACAGATTTTCTATAATAAGCTGTTACCATGATTATAATTACCATAATAATTACTCTTGTAGATTAGAAAGAAGTAACAGAAAGAAGAGGTCCGATATTAAAAAGATAATATATGAAATCAATAAATCGATACAAATGTCAGTATGTTATTAGAATAGAAGACTTGTATTAGGGAAGTATAATGGATTGCATCTTTGCTTGTACTTCTGAAGTTCCACTGAAGTTGTCACTGAATGAACAAAAGTGATATAGGGCGCCTCAGTGGCGTGATCGGTTTGGTCTTGGCCTGCCACCTCCGTGGACCGTGAGTTCGATTCTCGGGCATTCCACTGAGGGTTAGAGATGTCTATTTCTGGTGATAGAAGTTCACTCTGGACGTGGTTCGGAAGTCACGTAAAGCCTTTGGTCCCATTGCTGAATAGCCACTAGTTCCATGCAACGTAAAAACACCATACAAACTAACAACCAAAAGTAATATCATTCATTATCCACAAGTAATAGACAAATACTTATTGACCGGTCAGTATTCTTCATACTTCCATGTTTCACTTCTTTCATTACAAGAGAAGACTAAATCTATTCCTCTTTTGACTTCCAAGTCTGTTTACCAATCACTTTCTGTTTCCACGTTTCCCTCCTTTCTTCCAGATGAAGGGCAAAGAGACGTTAATACTCTGAAGAGTTCAGTTAAGCTATTTATGCTAAACATCAGCTTCAGGAATTTGTTGGACATACCTTGTTAGCATCTTAAGCTTCAGTAGCTATCCACAATGACTGCTTTCGAAAGGGGAAGTTTCAAGCAACTATTTTTCCCATTTTAATTAAAGGATATGAGATAAATATGAATTACTGATTATATTATTTATTATGTTTTATTCGCCGGGTATTCCAAAAAAATTACCATCCATAACCACCGTAACGTCCTCCATATCCTCCAAGTCCTCCAAATCCTCCAAGTCCTCCGAATCCTCCAAGTCCTCCGACGGAAACGACTTTACTTACAACAGGTCTGCGAGATAGCGGAACAAGATCATTAGACAATATACATACAGTAAAATGCTGGAAAGTAATTTACTTCATAGTAAAAGGGTTAATTGGTATTTCATTCCAGACCAGGCCTTGAGATTAAGAGAAAATAACTTTTCAAATTAAAGAATATGTTCATCCAATTAGATGAGTGACTTGGTAGGTAATAAGAATAAACTGGCTTACCGGACAACAGTGACGCTGCCAAATCCACCACTCAATCCATGGCCTAATCCTCCACCCAATCCTCCTAATCCATAGCCTAATCCACCAGGCATGGCCAGGGTAGAGCAGACCACAGCCAAAACAATGGCGACCACAAACTGTCAGGAGAAATGGATGTTGAGCATTTAGTAACAAGGGAATCACTGGAAAGGATCAGATTATCCCTTTCATTTATGAACACTGATAAATATTTCGGTGAAGTCAGTATTGATCAAGAATGAATATAAAGAGAGAGAGAGAGAGAGAGAGAGAGAGAGAGAGAGAGAGAGAGAGAGAGAGAGAGAGAGAGAGAGAGAGAGAGAGAAAGTAGGAGGAGTCATATGAATGTCTACCACCATCTTTATAAATCCAGAAAATTAGAGGAAAAAGATCAATCCTTAAGAGTTTAATGTATGCAAGAGTGTAATCAAATATCTTGTTTACAACTAATGAACAAAACAATGAGCATATAGTGAAACTATTTCTATCTCTCCCCTTTACGTCTTTCTTTTTTTCATTTTTATTTATGCAATATTTACGTAATCATTCTTATAAATTGTTATCTAATGCATAAAGCTTTAATAAATGGTAATTGTAAATGTTCGCAACAACTGTCATCAACTATTATCATGAAAGCATTAATTTCCATTTAATCGAACAGTTTTTCTTTACAACAGGAATCCTTTCGAGAATAATGGTTGTTAAACAAATGAACTTACGATGAGCGAAAGGGAGTTCATGATTGGAGGTTTGCTTTGAGAAGTAGTCTGCTTGATGCTCAGGCAGTGCTGTGCCCTCCTTGCTTTCTGCTCCGGTATTTATACCCACTGGGCGTCTCGCGTCCTTCCAAAGGTGTTGCCAGATAGCCTTGCTAAAAGCGTTAAGGGCAGAAAAACTATTTTCTTTTCCGCATCTGTTTATTTCTTTGAGTCTGAAAAACTGATCAAATTTACTTTTGAATGAGAACCGCACTCTTCTAGTACATTAGATTGCCATGTGCGTATTAACATAGGCATGCACATATAAGTACATATTGTTTTTATATATATACATATATATACACACATACATATACACGCATACATATGCGTATGTGTGTGAAGGTGTACAAGGCAATTCATCTTGAATGAGGTGCAAAACAACAGTTATAAATATCTAGAAAACAAGGTAGGAGCAACGACACAACCCTGTTTTACGCCTGACTTAACTTTGAAAGGTTCAGTAAGGCTACCATTAGCCATTACAGTCACTGACATATTATCATGTAGTAGCCTCAGGATCTTTATGAATTTGGTGGGCATCCATATCTAGATAGTTTCTCCCAGAGCAGCTCACACTTGACACTGTCAAAAGCTTTAGTCGGTCAATGAATCCCATGTAAAGGGGTTTTTGTTGTTCTCGACATTTTTCTTGCAGCTGCCTCGCCGAGAAAACCATGTCAGTTGTACCACGAGCAGGTCTGAAACCACACTGAGACTCAGGTAGGATCTTCTCAGCTAGAGGTGTTAGTCTTGTTGTAAGAATTCTTGCTAAGACCTTTCCAGCTACTGACAGGAGGGTAATTCCTCTGTAATTTCCACAAACTGATCGGTCCCCTTTTTTCTTATTCTTTGTGTTGATAATTCCATCTGTGAGGTCATTTGGAATTTCCTCATGCATCCAGATTTTTTCAATTAGTTGGTGAAGTTGACGATGTAAGGTTGGTCCTCCATATTTATATATTTCAGCAGGAATGTTGTCGGGTCCCGCAGCTTTGTTGTTCTTCATAGAGAAGATAGCCAACTCCACTTCCTCTAGAGTTGGTACCACTTCAAGTGTCATATCCAATGGGAGACGAGGGAGTTGTTGTAGTATATACTCGTCTATCACAGGGTCTTTATTAAGTAGTTCTGCAAAATGTTCTTTCCAACGAGACAGGATTTCATTATTGTTTTTAAGGAGTCAAGTGCCATCTTGACTACGTAAGAGTGCTAGCCCTTGGGAACTTGGCCCAAATATAGCTTTCCTTCCACTAAAAAGGCTTCTCATGTCATTTCTGTCAAAGAAGGATTGGAGCTCATTTGCTTTCTGTCAACCACTTATTTTTCATTTCCCTTGGGGCATTTTGTATCTGAGCTTTTGCTGTGCTGTGTATTGTATTCTTTGTTTCAGACTTTGGGTCATTCAGATGTTCAAACAGATATTTTCTGGCCTTTTGAATAAAATCTTGGATAGCTGCATCATTCTGATCAAACCAATCTTGATGTTCGTATTTCTTCAGACCAACTGATTCTTTACATGCCCTGATTACGGAACCTTTAAATTTACTCCAGTGATCAACAATATTGGGTGGATATTCCTGTTCTAGTTTATTAGCGAGACACCGCTGAAGTTCAAGCTTATTTGAGTTGTTTTTAAGTAAATCAACGTTAGACTTCAGTCGCTTTAGTGGAAGCACGTTCCTCTTTTTAGTCAAGATCTTCATCCTAATACAAGAGTATACCAGTTGGTGGTCAGTACAACAGTCTTCGGATCCTGTCACTGATCTTGTAAGTAATACATCCTTTCGATCACGAGATCTTACTATAATGTAATCTAAGAGATGCCAATGTTTAGATCTTGAATGTTTCCAGGTGGTTTTAAGTTTATTTTTCTTCCTAAAAAGAGTTTAGTTACTACCAGATCATGTTCTACACACTTCGAGAGTGGGAGTGTTCCATTTGCGTTAATTTTGCCAACACCCTCTTTTCCAGTGGTACCTCTCCAGATGTCACTGTCTCGTCCTACTCTGGCATTAAAGTCACCTAAAAGGATAACTTTGTCTTCATTTGGGATAACTGTGAGAGCTGTGTCTAAAGCGGCATAAAATAATTCTTTTGTATGATCCTCTGCAAGAAGGGATGGAGCGTAAGCACTGATCACTGTGGCATGTTTATTTCCCTCAAGATTTAGTCTGAGTGTCATTAAGCGTTCATTTATGCCACTTGGGCACTCTGTTAAACTGAAAAGCATGCAATTTTTTACAGCAAAACCTACACCATGCTGTCTTGCTGTTTCAGGTTCGTGTCCCTTCCAGAAAAATGTGTAACCACCACCTTCTTCACACAGTTGTCCCTCACTGGCGATACGAGTCTCAGAAAGTGCCACTATACCTAAATTAAGTCTATGGAGCTCATTAGCAACAAAGGCAGTTCTGCGTTCGGGTGTGTTTTCATTTTCATCTAGTAGTGTTCGTACATTCCATGTTCCAAATTTAAGTTGTAAAGTTCTTTGACCGCAAAGAGGTGTGGCCCCCTGGATGCAGTTTTCCAGGCAGGCAGGTTTGAAGCAGACTATGTTTAGGACACCTTTTCTAACCCCTTCCCCATTCAGGGTGAGCAGAGTGGATCCTAAAAAGGGCTGTTCAGATATGGATGCCACTGCCGAACAACTCTCCTGCTTCATCCAAAAGTTGAACGACTGAACTAAGCATCCACCTCTGACGTGCCAGTTGAGACTAAGATCCTGCCCCCACCATCTCTTCTGGTCGCCGGCAGACTTGAACTGCCCCACTAGTCGTACTTCCCAGAGGCGCCTGCGCATGAGATTGTTTAACGTGGATACACTGCTGCACATACAGGAGACCCACGAGCTTCACTGCAATGGTTGTTGTCCAGTGGCACAAATGATTGTGACGACTGCACCCCCCTCACAGTTGCAACCTTTGTTCCGCTATTGCAGCCGTTGGATTTAAAATCAATGTCCTCTCTTCCGCCTGCCTTACCGTTGATGGATTTGGTTTTACCTCAGTTTCCTTCTCTTAGGAGGACTGTCAACCAAGACTAATGAGCTCCCCCTACCCATATATAGTGTATCCTGTTATTTCGAAAGGAGATAATATTCTCTGCAAATCATATCCAATGTGACTTGTATACCCTGTCATACTTTAAATATAGGCATATTCTGGTTTTGTAAAGTGCAGTCACTGCTTGTCATCCCTCCGAATGTGTGAACGATTCAAGAGAAATTGACTTAAAGACTGTTTACCTAAGACCAATCCCCCGTTCTTATTTCCATGTTTCCCTCCTCTCTTCCAGATAAAGGCGAAGAGACGTTAATACTCTGAAGAGTTCAGTTAAGCTATTCATGCTAAACATTAGCTTCAGGAATTTGTTGGACATACTGTGTTAATATCTTAAGCTTTAGTAGTTATCCACTATGATTGTTTTCGAAAGGGGAGGTTTCAAGCAAATATTTTCCCGATTTCAATTAAAGGATAAGATAAATATGTATTAACTGATTTGATTTCATTTATTTTTATTTTTTTTTATCCGCTGGGTATTCCAAAAAGTTACCATCCATAACCACCGTAACGTCCTCCATATCCTCCAAGTCCTCCAAATCCTCCAAGTCCTCCAAATCCTCCAAGTCCTCCGAATCCTTTGCCGACGGAAACGACTTTGCTTACCACAGGTCTGCAAGATAGCGAAAGTAGACAATTAGACTGAGGTTTGTTATGGCTTATACATCACTCTCACAATAGACAGTAGTATGCTGGAAAGTAATTTTCTTCATGGCAAAAGGATTAATTGGTATTTAATTCCAGACCAGGCCTAGAGATTAAGAGAAAATAACTTTTCAAATTAAAGAATATGTACATCCAATTAGATGAGTGACTTGGTAATAAGAATAAACTGGCTTACCGGACAACAGTGACACTGCCAAATCCACCACCCAGTCCATGGCCTAATCCTCCACCAAATCCATGGCCTAATCCTCCACCCAATCCTCCTAATCCATAGCCTAATCCACCAGGCATGGCCAAGGTAGAGCAAACCACAGCCAAAACAATGGCGACCACAAACTGTCAGGAGAAATGGATGTTGAGCATTTAGTAACAAGGGAATCACTGGAAAGGATCAGATTATCCCTTTCATTTATTAACACTAATAAATATTTCGGTGAAGTTCAGTATTGATCAAGAATGTATATATATATATATATATATATATATATATATATATATATATATATATGTATGTATATATATGGTATATATATATATATATATATATATATATATATATATACATATATATAATATATATATATATATATATATATATATATATATATATATATATATATATATATATATATAGGGAGAGAGAGAGAGAGAGAGAGAGAGAGAGAGAGATAAATCCAGAAAATTAGAGGAAAAAGATCAATCCTTAAGAGTTTAATGTATGCAAGAGTTGTAATCAAATATCTATTTACAACTAATGAACAAACAATGAGCATATAAGTGAAACTATTTCTATCTCTCTCCTTACGTCTTTCTTTTTTCCTTATTTATATGCAATATTTACGTAATCATTCTTATAAATTGTTATCTAATGTATAAAGCTTTAATAAATGGTAATTGTAAATGTTCGCAACAACTGTCATCAACTATTATCATGAAAGCATTAATTTCCATTTAATCGAACAGTTTTTCTTTACAACAGGAATCCTTTCGAGAATAATGGATGTTAACAAATGAACTTACGATTGAGCGAAGGGAGTTCATGATTGGAGGTTTGCTTTCAGAAGGCGTCTGCTTGATGCTCAGGCAGTGCTGTGCCCTCCTTGCTTTCTGCTCCGGTATTTATACCCACTGGGCGTCTCGCGTCCTTCCAAAGGTGTTGCCAGATAGCCTTGCTAAAAGCGTTAAGGGCAGAAAAACGATTTTCTTTTCCGCACTCTGTTTATTTCTTTGAGTCTGAAAAACTGATCAAATTTACGTATGAATGAGAACCGCACTCTTCTAGTACATTAGATTGCCCTGTGCGTATTAACATAGGCATGCACATATAAGTACATATTGTTTTTATATATATACATATATATAGACACATACATATACACGCATACATATGCGTATGTGTGTGAAGGTGTACAAACAATTTTGAATATCTCATTGTTGATGTACCTGGAGGCAATTCATCTTGAATGAGGTGCAAAACAACAGTTATAAATATCTAGAAAACAAGGTAGGAGCAACGACACAACCCTGTTTTACGCCTGACGTAACTTTGAAAGGTTCAGTAAGGCTACCATTAGCCATTACAGTCACCGACATATTATCATGTAGTAGCCTCAGGATCTTTATGAATTTGGTGGGCATCCATATCTAGATAGTTTCTCCCAGAGCAGCTCATCCCAGAGCAGCTCACACTTGACACCGTCAAAAGCTTTAGTCGGTCAATGAATCCCATGTAAAGGGTTTTTTTTTGTTCTCGACATTTTTCTTGCAGCTGCCTTGCCGAGAAAACCATGTCAGTTGTACCACGAGCAGGTCTGAAACCACACTGAGACTCAGTTAGGATCTTCTCAGCTAGAGGTGTTAGTCTTGTTGTAAGAATTCTTGCTATGACCTTTCCAGCTACTGACAGGAGGGTAATTCCTCTGTAATTTCCACAAACTGATCGGTCCCCTTTTTTCTTATTCTTTGTGTTGATAATTCCATCTGTGAGGTCATTTGGAATTTCCTCATGCATCCAGATTTTTTCAATTAGTTGGTGAAGTTGACGATGTAAGGTTGGTCCTCCATATTTATATATTTCAGCAGGAATGTTGTCGGGTCCCGCAGCTTTGTTGTTCTTCATAGAGAAGATAGCCAACTCCACTTCCTCTAGAGTTGGTACCACTGCAAGTGTCATATCCAATGGGAGACGAGGGAGTTGTTGTAGTATATCCTCGTCTATCACAGGGTATTTATTAAGTAGTTCTGTAAAATGTTCTTTCCAATGAGACAGGATTTCATTATTGTTTTTAAGGAGTCAAGTGCCATCTTGACTACGTAAGGGTGCTAGCCCTTGGGAACTTGGCCCAAATATAGCTTTCCTTCCACTAAAAAGGCTTCTCATGTCATTTCTGTCAAAGAAGGATTGGAGCTCATTTGCTTTCTGTCAACCACTTATTTTTCATTTCCCTTGGGGCATTTTGTATCTGAGCTTTTGCTGTGCTGTGTATTGTATTCTTTGTTTCAGACTTTGGGTCATTCAGATGTTCAAACAGATATTTTCTGGCCTTTTGAATAAAATCTTGGATAGCTGCATCATTCTGATCAAACCAATCTTGATGTTCGTATTTCTTCAGACCAACTGATTCTTTACATACCCTGATTACGGGACCTTAAAATTTACTCAAGTGATCAACAATATTGGGTGGATATTCCTGTTCTAATTTATTAGCGAGACACCGCTGAAGTTCAAGCTTATTTGAGTCGTTTTTAAGTGAATCAACATTAGACTTCAGTCGCTTTAGTGGAAGCGCGTTCCTCTTTTTAGTCAAGATCTTCATCCTAATACAAGAGTATACCAGTTGGTGGTCAGTACAACAGTCTTCGGATCCTGTCACTGATCTTGTAAGTAATACATCCTTTCGATCACGAGATCTTACTATAATGTAATCTAAGAGATGCCAATGTTTAGATCTTGAATGTTTCCAGGTGGTTTTAAGTTTATTTTTCTTCCTAAAAAGAGTTTAGTTACTACCAGATCATGTTCTACACACTTCGAGAGTGGGAGTGTTCCATTTGCGTTAATTTTGCCAACACCCTCTTTTCCAGTGGTACCTCTCCAGATGTCACTGTCTCGTCCTACTCTGGCATTAAAGTCACCTAAAAGGATAACTTTGTCTTCATTTGGGATAACTGTGAGAGCTGTGTCTAAAGCGGCATAAAATAATTCTTTTGTTTGATCCTCTGCAAGAAGGGATGGAGCGTAAGCACTGATCACTGTGGCATGTTTATTTCCCTCAAGATTTAGTCTGAGTGTCATTAAGCGTTCATTTATGCCACTTGGGCACTCTGTTAAACTGAAAAGCATGCAATTTTTTACAGCAAAACCTACACCATGCTGTCTTGCTGTTTCAGGTTCGTGTCCCTTCCAGAAAAATGTGTAGCCACTACCTTCTTCACACAGTTGTCCCTCACTGTCGATACGAGTCTCAGAAAGTGCCACTATATCTAAATTAAGTCTATGGAGCTCATTAGCAACAAAGGCAGTTCTGCGTTCGGGTGTGTTTTCATTTTCATCTAGTAGTGTTCGTACATTCCATGTTCCAAGTTGTAAAGTTCTTCGACCGCAAAGAGGTGTGGCCCCCTGGATGCAGTTTTCCAGGCAGGCAGGTTTGAAGCAGACTATGTTTAGGACACCTTTTCTAACCCCTTCCCCATTCAGGGTGAGCAGAGTGGATCCTAAAAAGGGCTGTTCAGACATGGATGCCACTGCCGAACAACTCTCCTGCTTCATCCAAAAGTTGAACGACTGAACTAAGCATCCACCTCTGACGTGCCAGTTGAGACTAAGATCCTGCCCCCACCATCTCTTCTGGTCGCCGGCAGACTTGAACTGCCCCACTAGTCGTACTTCCCAGAGGCGCCTGTGCATGAGATTGTTTAACGTGGATACACTGCTGCACATACAGGAGATCCACGAGCTTCACTGCAATGGTTGTTGTCCAGTGGCACAAATGATTGTGACGACTGCACCCCCCTCACAGTTGCAACCTTTGTTCCGCTATTGCAGCCGTTGGATTTAAAATCAATGTCCTCTTTCCTCATTCCGCCCTTGCCCTTAAAGCGTTGATGGATTTGGTTTTACCTCAGTTTCCTTCTCTTAGGAGGACTGTCAACCAAGACTAATGAGCTCCCCCTACCCATATATAGTGTATCCTGTTATTTCGAAAGATAATATTCTCTGCAAATCATATCCAATGTGACTTGTATACCCTGTCATACTTTAAATATAGGCATATTCTGGTTTTGTAAAGTGCAGTCACTGCTTGTCATCCCTCCGAATGTGTGAACGATTCAAGAGAAATTGACTTAAAGACTGTTTACCAATCACTTCTTATTTCCATGTTTCCCTCCTCTCTTCCAGATAAAGGCGAAGAGACGTTAATACTCTGAAGAGTTCAGTTAAGCTATTTATGCTAAACATTAGCTTCAGGAATTTGTTGGACATACCGTGTTAGTATCTTAAGCTTTAGTAGCTATCCACAATGATTGTTTTCGAAAGGGGAGGTTTCAAGCAAATATTTTCCCGATTTCAATTAAAGGATAAGATAAATATGTATTACTGATTATTTCATTTATTATTTTTTTTATCCGCTGGGTATTCCAAAAAGTTACCATCCATAACCACCGTAACGTCCTCCATATCCTCCAAGTCCTCCAAATCCTCCAAGTCCTCCAAATCCTCCAAGTCCTCCGAATCCTTTGCCGACGGAAACGACTTTGCTTACCACAGGTCTGCAAGATAGTGGAAGTAGACAATTAGACTGAGGTTTGTTATGGCTTATACATCACTCTCACAATATACAGTAGTATGCTGGAAAGTAATTTTCTTCATGGCAAAAGGATTAATTGGTATTTAATTCCAGACCAGGCCTTGAGATTAGGAGAAAATAACTTTTCAAATTAAAGAATATGTTCATCCAATTAGATGAGTGACTTGGTAATAAGAATAAACTGGCTTACGGACAACAGTGACGCTGCCAAATCCACCACTCAATCCATGGCCTAATCCTCCACCAAATCCATGGCCTAATCCTCCACCCAATCCTCCTAATCCATAGCCTAATCCACCAGGCATGGCCAAGGTAGAGCAGACCACAGCCAAAACAATGGCGACCACAAACTGTCAGGAGAAATGGATGTTGAGCATTTAGTAACAAGGGAATCACTGGAAAGGATCAGATTATCCCTTTCATTTATTAACACTGATAAATATTTCGGTGAAGTCAGTATTGATCAAGAATGAATATATATATATATATATATATATATATATATATATATATATATATATATATATATACATATATATACACAGAGAGAGAGGAGAGAAGAGGAGAGAGGAGGAGAGACGAGCGAGAGAGAGAGAGAGAGAGAGAGAGAGAGAGATAAATCCAGAAAATTAGAGGAAAAAGATCAATCCTTAAGAGTTTAATGTATGCAAGAGTTGTAATCAAATATCTATTTACAACTAATGAACAAACAATGAGCATATAAGTGAAACTATTTCTATCTCTCTCCTTACGTCTTTCTTTTTTCATTATTTATATGCAATATTTACGTAATCATTCTTATAAATTGTTATCTTATGCATAAAGCTTTAATAAATGGTAATTGTAAATGTTCGCAACAACTGTCATCAACTATTATCATGAAAGCATTAATTTCCATTTAATCGAACAGTTTTTCTTTACAACAGGAATCCTTTCGAGAATAATGGATGTTAACAAATGAACTTACGATTGAGCGAAGGGAGTTCATGATTGGAAGGTTTGCTTTGAGAATGTCGTCTGCTGATGCTCAGCAGTGCTGTGCCCTCCTTGCTTTCTGCTCCGGTATTTATACCCACTGGGCGTCTCGCGTCCTTCCAAAGGCGTTGCCAGATAGCCTTGCTAAAAGCGTTAAGGGCAGAAAAACGATTTTTTTTCCGCAGTCATAGTATTTCTTTGAGTCTGAAAAAATTGATCAAATTTACGTATGAATGAGAACTGCACTCTTCTAGTACATTAGATTGCCATGTGCGTATTAACATAGGCATGCACATATAAGTACATCTTGTGTTTATATATATACTTATATATATATATATATATATATATATATATATATATATATATATATACATATATATATATATATACACACACATACATATACACACATACATATGCGTGTGTGTATGTGTGTGTACAAACAATTGCAACTTGCGTCAGTCTTCATCCTTAGCTAATACGTTGCATGTAATCAGAAGCCCCTCACTATACATACCTTCATATATATATATATATATATATATATATATTATATATATATATATATACATATATATATATGCATATATATATATATATATATATATATACATATATATATATATATATATATATATATATATATATATATATATATATATATATATCATAAAAGGATTATTGTGTCCACCCATGGAAGGCAGAATTTTGGAATATCTCATTATTGATGTGGTTTTCTTAAAACATACATTTATGAATGAACCGAGGCATTCAGAGTCAATATCTTTTTTGTTTATTCTGAAGTTTAATCATAAAAAAAGCCTTTGAGAAATCCCTTGTCTAATAGAATTTCGCTCCTGCCTAAAGATAATTTCAAGTAGTAGTTAATACAACTATCTTTGGAAAAGAGCACTGCGCATGAGAACAAAAATGTTGTTCAGATAACCAATATGGAAATGAATAATAATCTGATGAATGCAGCTATCAAATTGCATTGAATTTTGAGAATGGAACTATAAAAATGTTTAGAAATTAAATGGCAGTAAAATTATGTAAGTATTCTTTACACGAGGAACTGATACTGTAAACAGATCATTAGAGAATGATGCTCTCTTTTGTGCATTCAGCTGCGCTGCTGCTTTGGTAAGTATATCCAGGAGTTCCTCAAAACTGCACCAGTCACTATCACTAACCCATCGGAAGGAGGAACGAAAGAGACGAACACGCAATAAGAAAATCCATGACACGGGCATAACTTTTTTTCGCCAGGCAATCAGCCACCGCATCTTCACCTGTCCTCCCCCCCCGTCCCCTCCCCCCCTCCCCAACAACAACAGTAACAAAGGGCTTAGGTTTCCCGCCAGGTACAAGTAGCATCGGTTAACGATTCTATAGGATAATCCTTCTTCAGGAGTTCTAGAGTTCTTCAGGAGTTCACCCAGTCGTAAGTTTATTACTCTCTCTCTCCTCTCTCTCTCTCTCTCTCTCTCTCTCTCGCTCCTCTCTCTCTCTCTCTCTCTCTCTCTCTCTCTTCCTATTCGTTTCTGATTAATATTGACTTAACTGAAATATAAGTATTCATAAATGACAGTTCTATTCAGATCCTTTCTAATGATCCACTTGTTACTAAAGGCTCGACCTCCGTTCTCGTGACACAGATTGTGGTCGCCGTTGTTATGACTGTGGTCTGCTCTACCTTGGCCATGCCTGGTGGATTAGGTTATGGACCATTAGGAGGATTGGGTGAAGGCTTAGGCCTTGGATTGGGTGGTGGATTTGGCGGAGTCACTGTTGTCCGGTAAGCCAGTTTATTCTTATTATGATGAAGCCACTTAGATTATTGGATAATAATCATCTTGGATTTAAAAAATGGTTTTCCCTCATTCGCAAGGTCACGCCTGAAGTTACATATTTCGAAAATAAATTGCTTTCCATCATGTTGAATATTTTAATGGTAAAACATTAGTCATATCGAGCCTGAGTCTTCATTGTCCTTTTTATCCATCCATAGACCCATGGTAAGCAGAGACGTTATCGTCGGCAA